>NW_007728878.1:147347-152662 GCF_000696425.1 Galeopterus variegatus | reverse complement strand
CCGTGGTGGGCGCGGCGGGCCTGGCGTCCATCTGCGACTCGGACACGGACCCGCGCGAGCTCGAGGCGTTCGCCGAGCGCTTCAAGCAGCGGCGCATCAAGCTGGGCGTGACGCAGGCCGACGTGGGCTCGGCGCTGGCCAACCTCAAGATCCCGGGCGTGGGCTCGCTCAGCCAGAGCACCATCTGCAGGTTCGAGTCGCTCACGCTGTCGCACAACAACATGATCGCGCTCAAGCCCATCCTGCAGGCGTGGCTCGAGGAGGCCGAGGGCGCGCAGCGCGAGAAAATGAACAAGCCCGAGCTCTTCAACGGCGGCGAGAAGAAGCGCAAGCGGACTTCCATCGCCGCGCCCGAGAAGCGCTCCCTCGAGGCCTACTTCGCCGTACAACCCCGGCCCTCGTCCGAGAAGATCGCCGCCATCGCCGAGAAACTGGACCTCAAAAAGAACGTGGTGCGGGTGTGGTTTTGCAACCAGAGACAGAAGCAGAAGCGGATGAAATTCTCTGCCACTTACTGAGGGGGTGGGAGGTGCCGGGCGGGGCAGAGCGGGCAGCTGAGGGGGCATTTCGGGGGCTTTCCTCGGGCCTGCTTCCCCTCGGGTCCGGAGTGTCCGTTATCCTGCTTGCATTTGGGGGGTCCCTCCTCGCGCTCTTTCCTCCTCCCCCTCTCTGCTCTCCCTGTCCTGACCGTCCCCCAGCAGAGAGGACGTGGGTGCTGGGAGTGGAGAAAGGAGAGGATGGAGGGGGAGAAGCGGGTGGCTTTTGGGTGAGCGGGGAGTGGAGAGAAGGAAAGTGGAGACTGGAGCAGGGGTTTGGAGGAGCAGGATGGTTCTGGGGCATAGGGTGGGGGGAGACGCGGGAAGGGTAGGGAAATGGACTGTTTTTGACCAGAGACACTTATCAAAATCTCCTGGGGACCAAGGAACTATGTACAGAAACAAATCTACCAACCACCAAAAACTAGACAAATAAAGACAAACTAAAACCAAGTAGAACAAAATCAAAGAAAAATCCTTTAGAAATTTAACTCCGGGGAGCCATAATCTGCAGCTTCATTTCCCCCCGAGAAATAGAAAAAAGCACCACCAATTATTACCACTGCCCCAACCCTACACGCAAGAACGGAGTCAAAACCGAAAACCAAACGAGCCAGAAGGTGCAGTTCTGGGTAGTGAAGCTAGCTGTTCTGTCTGCGTGTGTAATTTAATTTTTCCCTCTAAATCTCACCCCACCCCGTCCATACCCCTTTTGATTTATCTCCTCCGTTCCAATGAGACTCCGATGGTTGCTCTCCAGCGCCTGGAAATGAGTGGGGCACAGCTGAGAGGGGGTGGGGTGGGGGTGGGAGGCTGGCTGCTGCTTTAGGTGAAATCTAGGTTACCAGTGGCCGGGCCTACACTCCTGTGGCCTGGTCCTGGTTGGTTGGGGGTCTTTCGGGAGAGAGTGGCAGTCTTCGAGCTAACTAAAAGGCAGAATTTAGGGACTACGAAATAAATATTTTATTCTAGGAGAATACAACAATTTTAACAAGATTCTTCTCTTTTCATTTTTGCTCTTATATCTAAGGTCTCGAAAACAGACCATTTTAAAATAAGCTCCTCCTTTCCCCCCATCATAGAACGTTACCTTTGCTTGCCCTTTCATTTACTTTTTAGAATATGGTTAATTTTGAATTATTTACTGATTTTGTTGTTGTTGTCGTTCCTGTCAATTTAAATTTTAAGTAGCCTGAAGGGGTGGAAGATAATCGGAGAGATACTCCCTTCCATTTTCCCCACTAAATAAGACTCATCTTGCTCTTCTACGTGCCCTTTTCTCCTCTCTTGAAGAACATGAAATTATTGAAATGTTGAAAAGTTTCTGCTTTTAATTAGGACTGGATTTGGCTGTGAAAAATCGTCTAAATTCCAGAAGAGAGCAAGACATTTAACCCTCCCCGCCCCCCCCCATTTGTTTTAAAGAGTTCTGCATGTCGAGGGGAAAGCGGAACAACTGTTTCCTTTTATTATTATTATTCAAGAGTCATTTATTACTGGGGATAAATATTGGGTAGCAAGAACTTTAATTTGCACTACCAGTTTTCCAAATAGAAATCGTGTTACAGTATTTCATAATAATAAGGTACCTTATGAGCTGCTGATGGATTTTTTTTTAATGAGAAAGACAGTTGAAGGTGGTTAGGTTAAATGCTTGCTTTGTGTACAAGATACTCTTTGGATCACATGTGGAGATGGTTTGTTACCATCCTTTAGTCATAACTAAAAAATTGAAACAAAACAAATGAGAAGGAAAAAACAAAAAACCTGCCATTTATCAAGACTGAAATCATGCATGATCTGAAAGGAGCGGGAAGAAACACAATTAGGTCTCACTCTGGTTAGGCATTATTTATTTAATTATGTTGTATATTATCATTGTTTGCAGCGCAAACATTCTATGCATTTGCAACTGAGCACTAAACTGGGCTAGCTTTCTGGTAGACCGTTTTGTGGATAGTGTGATTTCACAGTCTGCTGCCTGTTTCCACTGAAAACACAACACTCTTATCATATTCTTGTACTTAAAAGGAAAAAAGGAAGATTATTGTAAATATTTTATTTAATGCACACACTCACACAGTGGTTACAAACTGCCAGTGTTAATCCTGAAATGTCTCACGGATTGATCTACCTGTCCATGTATGTCTGCTGAGCTTTCTCCTTGGTTATGTCTTTGCTCTATTACCTCGCCCTTCCCACACTTCTATCAGAACCATTTCTGTGCGCCAAAATACAAGAGGGGGACGTGTCCCAGTATACGTACAAATAAAACATGATTGAAAGAAGATCAGTTTTATGATTTCGGTGCATTTTTGTGTTTATACTGGGCCAAGTTCTGGTAGACTAAATTCAACCAAAAAACAAAACAAAACAAAACAAAACCAACCAAACAAAAAGCCAAAAGGGGAAGGGGAGGATGTTGAAAAGGGAATAAGAAAAGGGGAAATGGTGAGAATGTTTTGTTGTTGTTGTTGTTGCTGAATCACAATTCACTTTCAGATAACTCATGTGAAAAGTGGTGCTCTGAATAAAATGAATTCGATCTTAGTTGCTTATCAAAGTTTTCTTTCTTTCTTTTCTTTCTTTTTTTCTTTTTCTTTTTCTTTTTTCTTTTTTTCTTTTTTTTGGACTGCAGAAACCACAGCACTCGATTCAGAGTGGTGGAAGGTAGTATAGGACTACTGGGCACCTGAAAAACATTTAAACTGAGGGTCAGGGTCAGGCATTTGGACGTTTGTATGTGTTGTTCTAGCCTAAACACACTTCTAAAAATGTAACAAAATAACTTTTCTTAGGAGGTTAATAAATTTAAAAACCATTCATGGATCTGTCCTATCAGATACCTTGTCAAATGCTTCTGTTCATTTGGAACATTTAGTGTGCCACCTACCGCTCCAGAGTGATCTGATATTCTCAATTTCTTGGTGACCTGGGATTAGATCAGATGCCAAATGTACAAAATTCCATAAAATAGCTGGGATTATATCTTCTGAAGTCATCCTATTTTAGCCAAATCTTTTTAATTTCACTGGCAAATCTGTGAAACAAAACACTTGATGTTCAAAAAAGAATAGTACATTTTAAAAGATGTGATTTTCAACAGTTGTTAATGTTTTAAAAAAATACTAGAGGTATTTTTAAAAATAGATCCCTTCCATCAAAAGATTTGTTTCTGTTGTTATTGCTTGAAATATCATCAAAGTATTTAATAAAATACACTTGTAAAAAAAAAAAAGAAAAAGAAAAAACAAAACAAACCCCCCCACACACATTATTTTATAGAAAAGTATGACCGGACTTCATTGTTGGAGAACCAGGAATGAACAAATGAAAAGATTTACAAGGTTTTGTTGGTTTGTTTTTAAATCTGCCCCAAACGGAAATATTGCAGGCAAATACATTTGTATCATATAATAATGACCAATGTATGTATTAAGAACTTAAACTTTGTTTTGTATTAAGTAAAATCCTTACCAAATAAAAGAAGACTGTTGTTAATAAAACAGATCATGAAAATATATGCTTTGCAGAGTTTCCTATTTTATGTAGTAGGAAACTGCGCAAAACAAAAAAAAATGCTTTGCTTTCTGGTGAGTGAATCTGTACCCAGCGGGAAGGAAGAGTAACACTATTCTAAGACGCCTTTAACCGCAATCCATGAAGAAATAAACAAAAAATGCCGTCCTGAAGATAATGCAAAGGCTTGCCACTCTGCGATAGTTTGGCCTTTCACAGTTTTCTGGAATGGAATTTCATTCTAAGCGAATTCCTGCACTGTCAGTGGGTGGAAATGATAAAAATGTGTGGCTTGGATTCTTTTAAAGAATAATGTCAAAATAAATTTGAGAGAGTGGGAGAATTGGGCTCCGTTTACATTTCAGTTTCTCAGGAAATCGAGAAGGCGGTGGAGTTGGAAAAGCGAAAGAAAAATAAGCATTTAAATGCATCTGCCACATTTATGTCGTCCATTTGTCTGAAATTTTCTCTTTTCCCCACTCCTAGCTCGGAGTCCTGCTCCTTCTGTAAGTCTAAGAAATGATGTCCTCAAGACCCAACTAACTTCTGAGTAGATTTTTGTTTACCGCGTGTTCTGAAATTGCTCTCAACTTCGGTTACACTCTCATAAATAAACCTTAGGCACCCACTGCCGTGATTGCATCGATTTTTACTTTCTCGTGATGTTAAGACTACTTCGGTCCAGTTCCTACATGTAGCCGCACGGAGAGAGGACAGGGCGCCCCAAGCCCGGGGGACTCACTTGGCCTTGGCCAGCCCCACCCTCGACCCCTGTTCCAAAGCCCCGGCCTCTGCCGGCTGCACCTGCCTGAAGCATCCCTGCCCCACCTTTCACGTCGCTGGGCTCTCACAGTTGTGTCCTTGAAGTTGGCATTGGGGCCTCTGACCCTGGCTATCACCTGTGTTCCCTACCCTCTTCGAACAGCCTTGGTGTCCCGCGGGTGGGTAGGAGTGATGACCACACCTTTTACTGGAACCGTCCTGCCACTGGTGTTACTGCCGCCGCGGTCTTAGCCCCTCATAAGAGCCCTACAGTCCTCTCGGGCTGTTTCAAAGGAGACTGCAAGCTTAATTGATTTTTAAAACATTGCAGCCGAATTCTAATTCTCACGGGGGCCTCTTTTCCACCTGCGAGATAAGCCTTGTCGCAATAATTACGTTATTTAATATTTGATCAAACCTTCGCGCCACCGCGGCTCGGGGCGCGGGGCAGCTCCCGGGGCTGCGCGGCCGGGGCCGGGCCGGGCACGTGCGGCGGGG
>NW_007728878.1:92191-147185 GCF_000696425.1 Galeopterus variegatus | reverse complement strand
CGGCGGGGACGCGCGGCCGCCCCGCTTGGGTTGCCTCGCCCTTTGAATCATTCATGGCCCGAGAGTTCTGAAAATTAATAAGATGAGTGATAACGAGAAGCTAGTTGAAAACTTTCGTAATTGTTACCAAGTCAGCCTGATGGGACACGAGCAGCCCTCTCTGCCCCGCTCCCCGAATCGGGTGGCTTTGCAGGGTGGAGCGTGGGGTGGGAAGAGCGTCCCAGCCCGAGCAAGTGCGCCACCGGGCCAGCCCTTATTTTGTTCTTGATTTACTAATTTATTGAGGTTGGAGTTTATATTTTTGGTCTGATATTTTTCCTCTTTTCTAATGTAAGCATTTAGTGTTATTAGTTTTTTTTTTTCTCTCAAACTTGCTTCAGCTCTGTGTATTAGTCCATTTTTGTGATGCTATAACAGAAAAAGCTGAAACTGATTAATTTATAAAGAAACAATATTTATTACTTACAATGGTGAAGGCTGGGAAGTTCAAAGTCCAGGGAACACATCTGATAACAGCCTTGTTGCTGGATAGGACTGCTTACAGCAAAGCAGTGTGTCACACGGTGAAATGGCAGAAGCAAGAAAGAGAACTAACTCTCATGGGCTCTCTTTTGAAAGCCCTCAGAATCATGCCCATGGCCACCATTAAACTATCAACTTATTAATCCATTTATTAAGGCGTAGTCCTCACAATCAAATCACCTCTTCAAGCCCCACCTTTCAGTTACCATAATAGGATTTCCCACCCTCTTAAAACTGTCACAGTGGGGATCAAACCTCAATGAGTTTGGAGGGACATCCAATCCACAACACCATGTCACAAATTTTGATATGCTCTATTTTATTTAACCTGTTTAATGCACATTTGGATTTTGCTTGAGACTTTCTCTTTGACTCAGATTATTTACACATGTGCTGTTCAGTTTCCAAGTGTTTAGAGGTTATCCTGCTTGCTTTCTGTTATTGATTTCTAGTTTAGTTCCTTTTTCTAATCAAAGAACACATTCTATATTATTTTGAATCTTTTAACTTTTTCTGGGCTTCTTTTTTGACACAGAATGCTGTTGATCTTGGTACTACCGTCTTCCCAAAGGCTTCCAGCTGCCTGAGCTCGCAGCTCCTCTCGGACGGCGGGACAGCCCCCAGCCTGCGAGCCCCAGCCGAGACTCGGCCAGGCCCCGGGGTACCCCAGCGGGTTAAAGCCTCGAGGCCGGGGCCCCCGGCGCGCGTGCACAGGCCGCGGGTGCAGCCCTCGGGCCGTGGGGGCGGCCGGGGCGCTCTCGGAGCGCGCGAGGAGCGCGCCGGAGCCGCACATGCGCGCTGCGCGCGTCGAGTCCCCCGGGAGAGCCGAGCTGGAATGCCGCCGCTCAAAATTAGGGGCTCCCAGAGGCCCCCTCCTACTCTTAAGTGCCTTTGAAGACGTTCTGAGAAAAAAGGGAAGGAACCAATATCTCGCAGAGGTTAAAAATCCTGCCCCCTCCCCGCCCAAGTTTGCCTAAGTCCACAGTCGCCATAAACGCTGCAGAACTTCCAAAGCCGGTTTACATGTTTTGAGAGGAATTGAGAGGACTAGGACCGTGGCTTTTGTTTGGTTGCTCAGGTGCTCATGACCAAAGCCCTGTTACAGATTTGAATTGATCAGACGAGGATTTATACCAGGGCTAAAAGAAGGCTGGCTGCTAGGCTTTTGTCCCGGGGAAGTGCGTGGGATCCCGAACCGCCCACCCCGCTGAGGTGGAAAACCTCGGGTCCGAGAGCAGCCGGCAAAGCACAAGTACTGAGCTCCGCGTCCTGCTCTTGCGAAGCCGGGTGCCAGCCCCAGCCCCAAGCCCACCGCGCATCCGCGGGAGGTCGCTTCTCTCGGAGTTAGAAAGACAAGAGGAACAGGTGAAGGGAAACGGAAGGGGCTAAAAAGGAGCCTGGAAGGACAGCTGGCAGAAGGAGGGATAGAGGCGGAAAGGGAGGCTCTTTGCACTGATTGGGTAAAACGAATTAGAAACAAAAGTTTGTTTGGTAACTCTGACGCCTGGCTCCAGTGTAGCATAATGTATACAAACTTTTGCAGACATGGATTAGAATAAAACAAAGTGTTGACCATTTCCAGCTGTGGAAATTCACTTACACCAGTCTCTTTCTCCCCCTCCCGGCCCCCGCCAAGTGTTGACAATAAACATTTAATGAAGGCAGAGACTTGGCCGTCTCTAGACAGTGTCAGAATACTTTAAGCAGACCATTAGCACGGCTTCTTCCACTTCAAACATCGCGCGGTACACTCTAACATTATTTTTAAAAAATACAACGTGTGAGACAAATAATACGTTTATATGGATATCTTAAATGTTCTGCAGTAGTTCTGATACCCCCTGTACTTACTAACAGAAACTAACTCATTGTAGATTACTCGCGCTTAAAAAATGTTAAATACAGTTAATGCAATATTAATCGCCCTTTGGTGATATAAAATGCAATATTTTCAGGCAGCTATTGAGCTTTTCTAGAGGAAGAGCTGATGAAAAGAGTCACAGCTGAATAGTGGAAAGAAAAAACCCGGTATTTATTGCTTTTGTTTGGCTTTTGGCTACAGAGACAGGAACCTTCTAATGGGGTAAGGACATTTATTTTATCTGCAATCTATTGCTGGAGAGCAGGGGCGGCAGATGGGGCTGGTGCGATATTCACAGTGTAATTTAGAGCAAATCCTAATAACTAATAATGATTTATGTTAATTTTGATCACTTATGCGACTTTACCAAAGCGTCGTGATGAAAGAAAGAGAAATAAAGAGAGAAGCTGGATGTGACAAGGAGCTCTGAGTCTAGCTTTGGAGCTCAACTGTCCTGCACTTTACGCAATCTTTAAATGTGTTTTTTGAGTTAGCAATGGAAATACAGGCATTTTATAGAGCAGGTAGGATCAATTTGAGGGCAGAGGCATTTCCAGGGGGCTTGCGTTTTTTTCTGCAAATGTACGTAAATGAGACGAGCGTGACACCTTTGAGCGGCAGACTCTTTCATCCCAGTTTAAAATAAAACAGATATGTTTCAATTGATTCATTTGGTTATATTAAACCAGAGTCGTGTGTGTGTGTGTGTGTGTGTGTGTGTGTGTGTGTGTGTGTGTGTGTGTGTCGGGGTAAGGGTGGGGGTGGAGGATCAAGTGTACTCGAGGAATGAGTGCGTGCCTGGGGTCTTCTCTCCAAAGTGCAATCTGAACCCAAGGCTTGAAACCGGCGTTGGCGTCTGTAAGCAGGCTCTCGCGCACCGTCGCCACGCCTTATGCAAAAGTTTTATTACTGGCTGCTTGAACAAGTTGCTGTTTCCTAATCTTCACCTTCCACCTGATATTTGTTTGCCTGAAATCAACTTCTGGACAGCTTTTCCGTCTCCGTCTCCCATTGCTCCCCTCCCCCCAAGGGATTCAAGGGCTTTTAAACTTAAAAGTGCCTCCTCTCTCCTCACCCCCCCTGGTAACGTGGCACCGGTTCAGAACCCCAGGGGCTGCCAACGGGACGTAGTTCTGCACAGGAACAGGGCGATTTTCGGCTTCCACGCAGTGCACGGCAGAGGGTCGGAGCGGTTTTGAAAGGGAGGATGTGCCTTGCTCCTGGCAATTTACTTTTCCAGTTACCTTTTGCGCTTTTTAACGCCTTCGGGCTATAGTTTGAAAGTAAAACAGCATCAAAGCACCTCCTTATTAGCTCTGTATTTGAGAAATCCGAAGATGAAACTACCTAAAAGGTTTAATAGGGCGGAACAGCGTTTATTTGCCAAGCAAACAGCCAGGGTACAGTTCAAAAGGGGTACAGTGGTTTATCAGCAGGAGGCTGGAAGGATAAGAAAATGGGCAAAGCGAATTTCAAGCTTCAGTTACGAGGCTAAAGTGAATTAAATAAGCTTCAAGTGGAATTTATGCTTTGATTTGGAATATCACCTGTCACCAAAAATTTCTGTACGTGAATTTCCACGTATATATAAACACACATACAAAAACATACACACATCCTAGCAGCTCTCTCCACCTTTCAGAGTTGTCCAGACTTTGTTTGTTTGTTTGTTTGTTTGTCTGTAAACTTTCAGATTTTGTAGAGTAAGATTGGTTACTGCCCCAGGGATTTGATCTACACATGTATTAAAAATATGGTCACATCATTTAAAGTTATTTTTTCATTATTTTTCTTCATGTTTTTCTTGTTCTGAGGCAACAGATGTAAAAATTCACTTATTTTCTTTTACTAGGGGAAAAAATCAAGCTACATGATTCAGAGCAGTGTTTTTCTTAAACATTATGCTGTATTTTGTTTTTGCTTTTGAATAAACTGTCAGGAACTGTACTGTTACTTTACTGTTAGTATTCTGGGTATAAAGAAGACTTTAAGCAAAATAAGTCTTTAAACAGAATAAATCCAGGCAGCTGACGCTGCCTGTTTACTGATAATACTCAGGAGCTGGTGTGTGTTTGTGAGCTTGAAGCTGTGCCTCCACGTGCATATCCGTATATAAACAGATGTAAGCACATTTTTTACTGTGGCTGTTGAATGTAACTGACTCTTATTTCTAAACTTTATTCTGTCCCAGTGTTTCAGCACCAGAAGCAACTCCCTTAAAACTGAAAAGTGGCGCATTATCGAAATTCTCTATCAAATAGCTCTGTGGTGCAGCTTTTCTGAACACGCTGGCTCTCGATGAGGTCTGACTGTCTGACTGCACATAAGCCCCTAATATGTTAATGGCCGTAGGGGATGCCTAAGGTACTATCTCAAGCTGCTTCGAACACCATATGTCAGACCGTTAGCCACATGGATCTATTAATCAAAAAGAGCTGGAGAGGGAGGAGAGGGTCTTCGAAAGGGGAGAATAAGAGACAAGGGGGAGGGAGAGAGGGGGAAAGAAGACATCTTAAAACCACATCATTCTCATTTATTTTATTAAAAAATGAATAAAAATATCTAAAGAAAACTCAACCATGACAAATTTCCTTTTTGTCAAGTTAAGGACTGTTCATAAACATTTACCAAAGAAATAATACAATATATGGTTCTACTGAAATAGAAGGAAATTTTACCTGGAGGGTCCTGTTTAGTTCCTTTATTGAAAAACTTTTGTGGGTAAAACTTTCTTGGTACAAAAAAGTTGTTTTTGTTATGTATGTTGTTTTGTAAATGAGCTCTATTAAAAGTAGTGGGGTAGGATAGGGAAAATATGTGTTCAAGGGATGTAAGGGGGGATGGAGGGAGGCTCCTGGGGGATTTGTAATGAATATATAATTTATTAATATGTATCTGCACAGGCCGTAGAGTTTTCACCACCTTTAGTTCTTCTAATAGTAAATATAACAGCTTTATATTTTTGTCCCTCTCTTTAAGCTGGTTTTATAATAAATGAAACTGCAGGATATACAGGGTAGCAAAAAGTATTTAGTTCTTTTAAGAGAAGAGGAAATGAGAAAGCATTTTAAACTCCCATCTTTCTCATTTCTGTTTTGTTTAGAAGTATTTCTTGCCTTTGAATGTTTAAAATAATTTTCTGTTAGATAACTAGTTTAGAAAGTTTGCACAACCTTAGAAGTAATTGGATGCTCAGCATGGAGTTGGTATAAATAAATAAGTGAGAAAAATATTTACATTATTTCTTGAAATGATTAATATATTTGTCATGTGCCTCAAACTCATTATTTTTAGGGAAATTAAACAAAAGAACAGATTTTAAATTGTCAGAAATTACATCAGTAACAGAGCAATAAAAGGAACACATCTAGGTGCTTAGATTTAAAAGTTGCATTCTTTTCATGTGTGATACTACCTGGGGATAAAGAAAATATAAAATCAAAAGTCAATTCAGGCATATTTACTTACTGTTTTAATTGGCAGTCAGTGATGAAGGACCACATGAAGACTTAATTTCTGGATTATCAATGTTAAGTTTTAAAATCTGTAATTAGTGGTAGAATTTAGGAATGGATATCCTTGAAAATGTTCTTTAATATTATGATTAGTAGGCTTATACTGCAGTAATTAATTTATAAGATAACAGAATGACTAAAAAGTTTATTGACCTTAGGTTTTTGAAAAATATGCAAATGAAAGAATACTTATATATATTTGAGAGTACAGATTATTTGCCCATGCCACAAGCCCTTTGTCATTAACATGGACTCATAGTATTCTACTGTATTAGACATGTAAATGAAAGAAGCAACAGAATGTTCTTATTTATGATTTAAAAATACATTAAAGATCATTATGAGATTGAGCTCAATGATAAGAAATAAAAATTATATAATGAGATGTACTATAATATTTCTGGTATAAAAGTGGTGTACTTAGTTCTGTATATTAGTTTGGAGTACTATGTTCTGTACACTACAATATGTATAGCATAAAAGTGCAGTACTTTGTATTGCATATTCCTTTCACAAAGGCACCTGTCTGTTGTTATATAGAAATAAGTTCACAGTTACAGAGAAAGGTTAACATCCGTAGGTGCCTTTAATTAAAAACGCCACTACTTTAGATTATTTGGTTTGCCAGGAAAACATCTGTGACCCTTTTAGTAAAAAAAAAAAAAAGACATTTAAAAAATAGAGAAGTATATTGTATTGTAGAGAACCACCGTCAATCTTGTAAATATGAGGAATTCTAAAGCACTATATTTCATCTAGAGGTTGATGAATACGTAAAGAAAGAATCATCCTAAATTTCAAGAGTAGCTGGGTAGGGAGAAACACATATTATCTTTAAATTTTGGTGCATGCCACTAGCTTTCATTTCTTTCACTGTAGTTAAAAGGTAGCCCATATATCTGTCGCTTTGGGTTTCCAAAGACTCGTAACTTAATTCCTTCAGGCTATTCATCAGCACAGTAATTAAACTAGCAAATGGATGTAAATAAAGTGAAATTGGTTTCATGACAGATGAGGCGAAGAGGCCTCTGACATGAAACAAGGCAGGACAATAATGATTTCAGCAGCATCAGGCCATGGAAGGAACCCCAGCTGGATTTATTAGGTGCTGCAAGTGATTTGCTGGAAGCGGGCAAGACATGAGCACTCTTTAATTTGACAGGAATTTTGCATCCTAAAGAGCATATTGAAACATAAAGCCAGAAACAAGTTCAATTAAACTGTAAATATATGTGTTGTTGAGCTGAAGATAGCATTCAGTATTTTAAAAGGAAGAAGAGAACTACACTCTCCTCTATAGTAATTCATTTGCACAACTTATTATTTAATCCTAAGAAGTAGCAAAATAATTATGAAACATTCTTTTCTACTTAATGAATTCTACTGCTATTTTAAGGTTAGCAATTTTGGGTTTCCAGGTTTATTTACCAGGGAAAACAATTAACACAATAGATGATTTAAAACTCAGCATGATTAAAACATCTCTACAAATTAGGGGTACATGCGCACATGGGAGGGGAATATGACAAACTGGGAGAGAAACCTGGACGGGCTACTTATCTTACAGCGTGGAATTATTATTGTATTTAAGTAATATCTGGGATAAAGATCTGGTACCAGTTTATTGCCTCTAGTGGCCTGTGTCTGGATAACAGAAAGCATATTTCTAGCTACAAAGAAAAATTGTCTCAAGCCCTTGATGAGACACCTTAAAATCAAGTATAGATTTGTCCCAGCAAAAGAAGCAGTTCCTTAAACTAGGGAGAATCGAACTATAGCTGAAAATTGAGGAATAAGAGAAGAAGGTGAGAGTAATGGATTCTTGGCCGGCTACACAAGACTCAAATGAAAATTGAGTCACCATCCCACTACAAAAAGGAAGTCACATATAGAATAAATAAAAGGCAGATTTTCTCACTAGAACAGATTAGTTTCTTTCTCCATGAAGAAGATGAGAAATGAAGTGCCTTATGTTTAAATGTAGTCTCAATTATTTAAGCCTACTTTCATAAGGAGCAAAGATAAGTAATGCCTCCAAAGCCTCCATGAGTGGTGCCCTCCCTTCCCGCAATATTCACGCAAGGTTTTCAGCACCGCGGCCAGCTCCGGGGCGGGGGCGGAGGGGAGGTGGGGCTAGGCGGGAGGAGGGGCGAGGGAAGGCATCCGTTGACCCAGGAGAGGTGAAATCTAAATACTCCTGAAATTCTACGGCAATTTAATTATTTAGCAGTAGATTCTGATCCGGGAGTGGGATACTAACAGATCCCAAATCCTAAAATCTCTTAGAAAGCGGTGTTTTACAGGAAAGTGTGTTGGGGGGGGGGGCAGGATGTGGGCTGGAGGGAGGGCGGACTAAAGTAGGTTCTCAAAATTCTTAATGAAAATAAGATCTTTAAAAAAGAACGAAAAACATCCACTGTATGCTCCATCCATTTTAACGGTGGGTGACTTCCAGGCCACGAAGGAATTTATTTTGAAACTCAATTGGCTTTCTCCCTGAGCCTTTTTTTTTTTTTTTTTGCATTTAATAGAAAAATATGTCTAATTATTTTAAAGTTCTTTTCCAATCGCAAAGCATAGGCAAGTCCTTTAATTATAACACAGTATGAATAAGGGAAGCTTATGGAGTAGAATGTCAAGAAGAGGGTGCCGGGGCAGATCCTCAGAAATCTGTATTCATCTCTGGCTCTTATTTGTTCAGTAATCTCTACTATCATAACTAAATCTTGAAGCACTGATGTAGTTCGAGTTGTTGTTGACTTAACGTCAAAATTCAATCACTGGGGGTTTTGCATCAGCCGGGCTACTTATTTGTCTAATAAATCCGTCATTTTGTAAGAAAAATATTTGAGCAGCCGTACTTGACCTCTTGGTATCCACAAGTCACATTTATTTCTCCCAGTTTACAAATGCAAAATCGAGATGATCATCTAATGCCTGGAGGAACTGTGTTGATTTCTGATTGGATTTTAGATGGAAATGTCTATTTTAAATACCTTGTGATTAAATTGTACATATAATAGAATCCATGCATTTTAAGCTGATTCCTGCTTGGAAACTTAACAACATAGACTGCTAGTCACACATATCGATGCCGGGGGGGGGGGAGTGCCCCCCTTCCCCCAAAACCTCCACAAAAATCAAACCCACAATTTCCAAACAAATATTAAAATTTAACCTTAATTGGAAGACTTTATTAAGCCAGAATTTTTTTTTTATTCTTAAATAGTTCTTTAATTGATGGATTTCCTCTTGCCCCTGCTCCCCCCTAAAGGTTCTAATTCCTGGAGGGTAGGGCTTCATTACCCCAATCCCAGGGATAGCACGCACAGAATTCATAGCTGGCATTTCCAATTTCAGGGCTGCAGTGTTGACTATACTTCCAAACTGTAACTCAAGTCCAGGGAAATCCATACCACTATCTCTGAGTCTTGTTAGTTAAGCAAAATAACGTGTTATATTTGATTCAATTAATTTTGTTCTCCAGTTTAGCAACGTGCTTGGAAATTTCTTGAAAATATTCAATTGTCCCTGTCCTACCTACCTCTTCTTCTTCGAGAACATTTTAGTGCAAAGACCTCTTCGCAATTCAAGAATCTTTCCGAAATCTTTAGCTAAAGCACAATGGCCTGTTCGAGAGCTTCTCTGTTTAGTGTTGGGGAGAATAAGACACCACCCGTATATTGTGGTAAAGTACTTGAGTAAAAAGAAACGTCCTCAGACGTCAGACTGGAAAGGTGATTTTGCTAGTTAGTGGTGAGACTGGAAGAACTGGGGCCTCGCTCGGAAAGCTGGAGCCACTGAGCTGAAGCTGCCGTTGTCCGCGTGGCGGGGTGCGGTGGGGGTGTGACTGCGCCCACCCCAGCGGGGGGAGAGGCGGGCAGCACACTCGAGTTTGGGATCCCCTTTTGCTTTCTTGCTCGGAGACGTGTGTGTGTGTGTGTGTGTGTGTGTGTGTGTGTGTGTACACTATTCAATAACTAAGGATGCGTAGAGAAAGTGTTGCTTTAACTTGCTTGTATCCGCGACCATCGCGATTCCATGTCTAAGCTGCCAATACAAGGGGAGGGTCCCAGACCCCCGCCACCGCCTCCTTCGCTCTGCGCTGGATTTTCCCGCCAGTCGTAGCTCCTCCCCGGCTCCAGCGGAGTTTGGGTGAACGTACGTTTTTCCTCGGATCTTTCTCTGCGGCTCAGCTCACGCTCGGGATCCCTGAGGCCTCGGTTTTTTGGTCGTATCTCCCTGCACGTCTCCACGCTCCCCCGCCTGGGCCCCCGGGAGCGGGGTTGGGCTGGCTGGTGGCCGGGAAGCTTTCGCACCCGCGACTTGCGACACTCCCTGATGGAGCTGTCCTCCTGGGGGGATCCTGCAAACGCGAGTTGGGCTCCTCGCCCCGGGCGGGTGTCCCGGGTGCGCGCCTGCATCTGCTCGCTTCCCTCTAAGACCTAGAGGGGTCGCTAGCGAGCAGCAAACTTGGCGCGCTGCAGAGGCGTCCCGGCCGTCCCGAGGACCTCCTGCCTCAACTTGCTTTGTGCGTGCACGACTGCAGCTTAGTAGGTGCTTGGTAGTGACCGATCACTCCAACGGGGAGACTGCTGGCATCCGGGAAAGTCTATTTATAATATTCACTTCTGAGCCTTTTTCATAAACACGCCACTTCCATTTTCAAGCGGGCCCTACTCAATCTGGTTACTTCATTTTCCCCTCGTAGGACCTTAAGGCATTTAAAAAAAAAAAAAAAAAAAAAAAAAAGTCCTCAATTATAGGCCTAACCTTCCGTGTGACAGCAACAGTCCACCCGACCCCACTTCCAGTCCCAAGGCTTGTGGAGCATGAAAGGACCAGATTGTGTCTCTGTGGATTAGGCCACAGATCTGGCTAGATGTACAGTCCAAGAATGAGGAGGTGAAGGGATAATTCTTAGACGTGTGACAAAAATTTGTCAAACTGAATTGATAAATTTGTCCATTATTTGTTTCTGTTACAAAAACCTAGGGATGGGGCTTTCATCTATTCTGCTCTCTTGTCTCATTCCCCTCCTTCCCTCAACTTCTCCTTTAGTCATTGAGAGAAACAAGGGGGAGGAGGTGTTCTTGGATTTCCTGGTCTGTCTGCCCACTCCTTGAATGTCAACTTTGCTTTCAGATCTGGAGATTTCTGAAACAACTTTTCTCCTTGAATATGGTTAGGGTGAGGAGAGAAGGAAGGTATCTGGGAAGTCCCAACTCCCTCTGCTTTGTCACCTGGGCAAAGTTTGCTTGGGTCTCCCCTTGGCTTCCAGATTCTTCTTTACCCCTATGTAACGTCGAGGAAAGGACTTTTGCATTTATATTTTTTATTTGCATTTTTTTTTCTTTTGGTTTTCCCCAAGTCAGTCACTCGAATAGAACAGAAATTGAGAAGCTGGTATTATGTTCCTGGACTATACGACCAGGCTGTGAAGGCACTTGTAGCAGGCAATGAAGGAGAGCAAGGTGTTTTTGAAATAGATATATTTTTAAATTCAGATGATTCTAAACATACAACTGTATCAGACACCATTTCGTGGAGAAACCTCATGTAAATATTTAAAACTTCTGCCTACATAGTACTGAAGTTAGCCGTCACCTGCATAAAGTAGTTACGAGTTTGCGTAAACTTTTAAATGAGAACGAAATTGGAGTAAAAAGAAGGAAGTGCTTTAGCAGTTTGAAAATATTAATGTTAGCTTGTAGAAATAGATGTACTACTGCACTGTAGTTATTAACAACTTATAAAATCTTAAATCAATATAAATTAATTTAATTATAATTTGTAATTGCATTATGCATGATCAATTTGAAACACTACATTAAAGATAATTAGAGCGGGGCACCGTCACTTGTCACTCCCCTAATAGCTTAATGAAAAGGAATGTCATGTACCACCTTTGGGTTAAACCTGTAAATTAGGATAAATGCTTATTTTCTAATAAAAATGTAGTGAAATAATTGTACATTTAATAGACATTTTTATGACACAATTGTAAATGTGGAATGGATCTTTTGGGGGGAATTGTATTATTTTTTTTTCCATGGACCTTGTTAAGTATTTATTAGGGTTGATTGAGCTGTCAGTGTTTTTTCAGGATCAGACCTCGAGGATTTGAATGAAGACTAACTTTTATGTAAAAATATCATGCTGTCCTCGAAGCTTGTGCCAAGAGGTCACTGCAGATGGAGGTCCTAACTTAGCATAATGGGTTTAACATTTCCATGACATCATCAGGGAATCTGAAAGGAGTCTAAGGATAATCAGAGTGGTCATTCAAAAGAACAGTAAATATTTTATGAGGATATATAGAAGACAGGAAAGATGGTCAGAAAGGTGATTGTAAGCTCCTCAGAGTTCTGTGAAGGAGGCTTCTCAGTTACTCGCAGAATTAAAAGAGCCACTGCATATTCTTATATTAGCAAGACACTTTTGAGCGGCTCACACTGGGACTCAGATTAGATATTAGTGTGTATAAGATCAGTTTTGTTTCCTGAACTCTTCATATTTTGTCCAGGTGCCTGTATTTATCATTTATATGCTTGCAAACAGGAATACACATTTATTATTCCTGGGACTGTTTTAGTTCGTTGATTTCCCAATAAATATCTGGTACTGCAGGATGGGTTCTTTACTTTTAAGATGATAATTAAAGTTACCAGAAGCAAATCAGAAGTGCTTGCGAATTAGATCTTTCAGTAAGCTCTACTAATTATTTGTTTTATTTTCCACATGTTATTAAATAGTATTGAATTCCTGTATTACTATAGGTGTTCTGATGTGATTCACCTTCATTCACAACCAAACTTCCACCTCAAACCCTAGGCAAGATTGAAAAAATATATATAAATATACAGTAAAACAATAAAACACTATACATATATCAAAAAAAACCAATAAAAAGTCCGCAAATATACATGATTCAGAGTTTTAAACATTGTCTCTAAATTATGATCTTTTTTGTTTCCATCCAGACTTGACATGAATAGAAATAAATTTACCGTATTTTGTTGTTTGAAAAGTAGACACATCTTTTTCAAAATACTATTGAGTACACTTGCTCAGGTTTATTATTATTTTTATTTGTCTCACTTTGTACGATGTGGATTAAATGTCTGGCATTAACCATTAAAATGAGTACTTTAGACTCATTTTCAAAAATGCTAACTGGAATGTGCACTGAGTCTTCAATTTATTTATTTTTGTAAAAAATTCTTTTGACACTTCTGAAAATGAGATAACTTTTATTGTTCCCTGCAGAAGATACAAAAGCATTAAATGATGAAAAAGGTAGATAAAATATTTTATATTATAAAATTTAACCTTCTCTCCCCCAGTATTGACCTTTCTACATATTACCCATCTTTGGAAGCTCAGATATTATCATGCCGTGAAGGCTTCCAGGGTCTTGCAGCATCTGCTGTACTTGCAAACTCTTAGACATGTTTAGTCTCTTTATTCGCTTATCTCACATTGCCTTCTATTGTAATGATGTTTGTGCTCTTGCCTTTTTTTTTTCTACCATAGTAGTAAAAAACTTCTCAAGAGAAGAGAGTTTGTCCTTTCTATCTTTATATCTCCCAGAATGTCTAACACAGTCTTGCATAGAATACGTAACAAAACTTCATGGATACACAAATTAAGGAACATAAAAAATGTTTTTTCCTGATTATCATATTGAACACATGTCAATTAAGCAGTTTCTTGCTCCTCTGTCATAAAGTTCCATTTTACCCTGGTGATTTTCCATGTAGATGGACAAATGGCAACACTGATCTTTTCAAGCTGGGGTTATTCTCATCTTTATATTTTATCTTAAAATTATGTTCTATCAATTGGAATTCATTTTGGTTTTATTTTAAACCATTTAAAAGAGGTTAATATTATAAAAGTTCTAACTCTCTTTACATAATTTGTAGAAATAAAATTTGCTCTGTTGCAGTAAATCATTGCAATTTGTTATGTTGCACCAAATTGTTACAATTTGTTACTGTTTTCATGATCAAAAGCCCTGGTCCCTTTGCCTAAACTGCAAATATGCCCCATAATTTTGCCTCAAAAACTTGGCATTGTGTTCTTGCCAGATATTAACTTGAGAATGTCTCTGCATGATTTATCCTTTCTTTTCCCTCTGCACAGCCACTGGATATTGCAATGTAATGATTTCTGCAGTTGGACCAGTCAAAAGTCAAATAAATCATTCCTTTATAAGATGCAAAGTTTAAAGTGCCATTTAGCAAGTTTTGCTTCTTGGTAATGGTACTCAGCAAATTTTACTTTCTGACACATTTTATAACACTTCAGAATAGGTACAGTAATTACAAATGACTCTACCACCGCACCCAAATGGTACCAGGTTCTACTCAAAGTCTCTCTGAGAATGTTTCTGACTGCAACTGAGTAATTTTTAATGACTGATACTATGATTTGATCAGCGCATTATATTACAGTGTTATTTTGGGGGACTCTGATACCTATTGGTTTCCAATAAGAGAAAGGACTATTAGTGCTCTTAACAAAGGAAAGGACCCTAAAAGTGGGTCTTAGTAAAGAAACGTAAGTGAGGTTGATCATTTCTGTTTTTAAATGCAAAAACCATCTTGCACTCTAAAACACCAAATAAATTTTATTTATAATGGCTATTGTAATTCTACTTCCTGAATTGAGGGAATGTTGCTCATTCTCCAAGAAAACACAACATGTTTAGGTCCAATCCTTTTCACATTAAGCAAACTCCAAAAGGTGTTATAAATTGGTTACATTAAATTTCATGATTGGAAGCCATAATGACTAAATATTTTGTTAATCAAAATCCATATTTTCTTCATGTTTTGAGCTGTTTGCCAAACAAAGAGAAGGCAAAAACTCCACATTTCTACATTTCTACATTAAATGTAGAAACATTAAAAAAATTAGATTAGGAAGTAGATGAATATAATGACCTTACTCTCAATCATATGCTGCCAGCTAAGTGTTTGAGACTGAAAAATTGCACTAATGAAGCTATTTGAAGGCTTTTGTGGACAACTGCTTCCTCTTTGAAGATTAAATGAATGATGTTGATGTGATTAATCTTAGTACAGGGAGAGATGCAGCAGCTAGAAAATACCTTGGTGATTTTCATAATTAAACTGAATCAACATTTCAAAGAAATGCCAGTGTTATCACTTGTATATTAGAATTACATTCATTAGACAGAAGAAACAAATAATTTGAGCAAACAAGATTTTCCTTTTGGTGTACTGAGACTTCTGTCATGTCTCAGAGTATCTTACTATAAATCATCATTACTGTTTAATTTTGTCCTTGCCTTTTTAGCTGTTTTTGTATCTCTGCGTGCATGTGTAGTGCTGTTAATGATTCAAAGCATCTTGCTTCTTCTTTACTTACTGTCAAACCTTTGGATTTTATCTTCTGTTAGTCCCACTACCAAGATAGCTATCTGCTCACTATGACCTCAGGTGGATAATTTTTTAAAAAATTTGATTTCCAATAAAGTAAGACTTGTTGAAATTGGTTTAGTTACCTTGCAAAGAACTGTGGAAATTATAGCTGTCGTATCTTCACATATTTTTGATGTATTTAGATTTCATAGCTTAATGTTATCTTGATCCATTTGTTAATTATAAGTAATTTATAAAAAAATTTCTTTTCTTTCTTAGGAGGATAATACCATTAAAGAGTCACCTTTTAAAGAGTTTTCTGGATAATTTAAGTGAGAAAATCACCAGCACTGTTCCCAATCAAATGATGGGAAATTGCTTTCGTAGATCAAACTAGGAACAGTTGTTCTGAATTCTTAGTGCGAGAACAAGTTAGGTTCAAGGGTTAAGGATTACTGCATCAATAGAAGCACAGTGTGTTACTTGTCCTATCACCACTTTAAATTATTTTAAAGGTTTCTAGGTGACTCTTGGTAACCCTGATATTTGCAGTGCTCTTCCAGCTGTTGCACGATCTTTCCTTTTCTGGTTGCTTAATAGAAATAAGAAATGCTTTTTTTTTTTTTTAAAAAACACACTGGATAAAGGACTGTTCTTTCTCTTCAGAGACCTCAATTTGAGTACCTACGATTTTAAGTGAAATGAGTTTGGGACTTATCATTGAGTCACTGATGGTTGAAAATACTCATCCTCAAACCTTTTTTTCTTCCATTTTGAAATGCTGAAAATGCTGGAGTGATCAGGTACCAAGCAGCTTAGGAAAGAAACTTCTAAAGTAAACAATGTGCCAGAATTGAACAAGATGCTGGTACATATTCCCTGCTAGAAATTCTCAGCTAAAACATGGGCTGATGGTCTATATGTGTTGGAATTCTTCGTGAAATTATCTTCACATGTGTGCCTAGGATGCCAGATAGTCACCCAGTAAATGGAAGTTGCCAGTTAACCATGAAAACAGATGAAAAACCAGACTGGTGTACCCCAAATGGGACTATAAAATGTCCAATTGAAACAGACTTTTCAGCACTTTCTGACTTCTCACATCAAATCTAAGTAATTACTGAACCAAAAGCACAATCTCCGCTCAGATCCTTCTTCCCATGCTTGTCAGTGATAAGCACAGCAGTCGCAAGAAGCAAAGAAAGACAAGAGCAAGTGAAGACCCAGGATACTGGGGCAAGAAGAAACCTACTAGGGGAGGAGAGCACAGAAAATCTCCCTTCTACAGGATGATTGACAAGTGGAAAATGGGGAAATCAAGGAAGCGTGGCTGGGGAAGGAGGGAGAGGAGACGGAGAAGCATGAGGAAAAATCTAGTTTTCCTGGGGCGCAAACATTCCAGTGTAGGTAGGACCAGTATGAAGGAGTGATGGAAGATGTGAACAGAGCAAGGAGCATAGGGGCAGGGGGTAAGAATAATGATTATATAGTGCATGGGGTGGGGGTAAACCCACTTATATCAACAGGGCATGCAAAAGGACAGTGAAAGATATAAAGCAGGAAAAGTGGAGATTACAGAACCTGGGCGCAGAAAGCAGAAGTTATTAAATAAAGAGGGAAGACTGTTCTGCTTGGGACGTTGCCTCGTGACTAACTGGAAAATTGCGCATCCTTGAGAGGAAGCTCTTCCAGAGAACTCCACAAATATAATTCACCAGACTTGTCTGCTGTCCAGTTCCAGAGAGCTGAGGGCGGAAAGAGATAATTGCTCAATAAATCGTTCTTATCAAGCACACTTTTTCTTTTTGGAACACTGTAAGAAGTTGGAAACAACTGAGAGGTTATGAAATTGCTCCCTGTTCTCCTTCCATTATTCTGTCAATGTTCCTGGGCTGGACTTCTTCACCCTTCTAGCAATAGCTTGTGTGTGGGTGTGTGTGCGTGCGTGCGTGTGTGCGTGCGTGTGTGTGTGCGCGTGCGTGTGTGCGTGCGTGCGTGTGCGCGCGTGTGTGTGGCTGGCCAGTAGGGGGATCTGAACCCATGACCTTGGTGTTATAAAGCTGTGCTCTATCCAGCTTCACTTTTCTGATGACACGTTTAGACACCCCTGCCTTCTTTAGCTTCACTGTGTTTGGGGCTGGGTCATATTAAGTATTTTCTTTTCCTCAGAGAAGATTTAGATCTTCTTACATTTCCCTTCCTTAACTTCCCTTTCTGCTTTTTGCCCGTAGAACACAATTTTTCTTTGTCTCTCAGCTGCTTTCCCTTTAAGAATGGTCTTCCGAAGAGAAGATGCCATTGAAAACATTTCTCTCAGTCTGCTTTTCCTCTAGTCGGGCCTCATGGCTGTAACCACATTTCAGCTTAAGTACAAGTTTGGTATATCTCTATCAAGATAGAGATCACAAAAAACTGAGTATTAATCAAAATGGACTATTGCTCAGTGCTGAAACTCTGGCTTTTTTGGGTGCCATTCTCCCACATTACCTAAAAATAAACCTGCATTGATCTTTGCCCACAGTTAGTATTTTCCCCTGCTCAATTTTGCCAATAGTGAAACAATCATTTAGCAATCTCTATATGTTATGAGAAGCTTTGTTCCTGTAGGAATGAAACAAAATACATTTTTTGAGATAATGTCTTTTAATCCAATTTTAACTTCACCCTCTTAGTAACCCAACTTTCACTACAAACTTTCTGGATTTCCATAATCGTCTTCATTCTAATGATCTCATTTAATTTCTCCTGGTTCCTGTTCATTCTTCACTCCCCTGTGGACACTCCATGCTCATTGTTCCTGTTCTTGACAGATTTCCTCCCCCTTGCCTGGCTGTGGTCTCTTCATTTGCCAAGTTCCAAATCCGTTTGCCTATTGCAACTTCTCCAGCCCTAACTCATCTTCTGTTTCTGTAAATTCGTAAAACACTAAACTATTTTGAGCATTAGTGTAACATGTGGGATAAGAGCACAGACTGGAGAATTGAATGCCTGGGTTTGAATCCTGGCTCCACATTTATTAGCTGTGTTAACTTGGGCAAATTATATAAATTCTCCATGCTTCACTTTTTCTGTCAGTAAAATGAAGATATTCATTTCTAAAATATATTATATTTAAGGTATATTCTATCTTATCAGGTGGTGGAGAATTTATTTATTTATTTATTTATTTATTATTAGAATATTCATTATTACAAATTGTGATTTTTCTTTATGCCCTTTACCTGACCTATCATTTTCCAAAACTGGGTGATGGGAGAATTTAATGGATTTATATCAAAACACCAGTGCAGTGCTAGGCTGCAATGTATCACATGTTTGTCTTAACTTGTGTTTTTATTTGCTCATGTGTTAAACAATGGAAAACATGCTTATTCTCATTAGCTATCCCCAACAGAGACAAGAGAGAACTAAGCACAAAGAGGCATTTAACCACTTGCTTATGGTCTAGTTGTCTATGTTAACTTAAAATATCTCTTCTACTATGCTAAGTGGCAAGAGAAATTCACTATGAATGTCAGTCCAAGAATTAGTTAGACCAAGAAGAGAGTATGATCCCTTTTTAGTTAAGTCCCAATCTTATGAATATCCCTAATCCTTAAGCAGTAATCAACAGGAAAATGAGCATTATTAGAAAGATGTGCAAGCAACCCTTCTTGATTATTGTTTCTATATTATCATTTCTATATTTTAAAGATATATGAAACAATTTCTTGTCTTCCTAAATTCTATGGCTCTAAACACAAGAGTAGAAATGTAGTTTACATGTTTCAACATATTTTCATTGTTCTCATAATAGGACACATTGATGATGGTAGTAGTCTTTTGATATTCTGATGCTACTCTTTGCTGTGCTTTTTAGAAATAGGAAGAAATAATTCAGGCTGAGCCTAGTACATGAGTTCCTTTTTGTAGAACCTACCTGTGGAGTTAGTACATAACCAACAGCAAACAACGCTTCTCCAGGTCCAGCCATAAATGGAAGAGAGAATGAGTGAAAGTATGAGTTGACCCTCCTTGTCTATTACTAAGAAGTTGCATGGATCCTTCTCTGTGGGAGACAACTGATGTAATTCTCTCATTCTCTTCATGATAGGGGTGGAGAGATTTGAGGGTAGGGATCATGTAGACTCTAGAAATACAATCATCATGTAGCCCTTGAAGGATTTTTAGAAGCCAAGCACTGTCTAGGGCAATAATTTGGTTTGGGATGAGAGGTATGTGTTTGTGAGGCAGGGGTTGGGAGAGCAAGTAGTGGATGTGAAGGCGTGATAAGTCGGGATACAAGAAAAAGAGATGGAAATTTGGTAAGGTAGCTGTTAGCATAATTGCCTAAATAATTCTGTTATTCCAAGACAGTGATTATACCATATAGTTTCCTTTTATATAGGAATAGCAAGATTACATTCAGGATACAGGCTGAGTTTCTATAGGATTCTACTCCTGTATTTCTTATTCTCACTGAAGCTTCAAATGTAATTTTGAATATATATATATATATATATATATATATATATATATAAAGAAATCCCTATCACTCCAACATGACTTGTGTTTTCATTGAATACATCATTTTCTGTATCTTTATATCGATGTTAGTAAGTGAAAGACTATGTAGAAGAATGAAGATGACTTTTTAACAAAGTTTAACTTAACTGAATGACTAAATCATTGATATAAAGCAAGCCTCCTTTAAGAAAATCACACTGTCCTTTGGTGCATTGAATCCTGTTTTCTAAAAACAATCCATTTTCTATGGGCAACATATAGAACCCTCAAATACTACAATATTTTTTGTATAGAACTCCAGTTAAATCCAGATTTCTCATGTTAGTTTGACTGTAGTTCAGAGATAATCTCATTTCTTTTTTGGAAAGCATGTATCAAGAAAATTTTGTATTTAAAATGCTTCTAGAGGTCACACAAATTCTGTTTCTGCTCTTTCTTTCCTTGTTCAACCTTATTCCTTGACCTAAATACACTCCTGCTGGACTCTAAGATTCAGAACATCTGTCTACAACCTTTTGCAGAGTCCCTCCGGAGGCCCAGTTTTTCTCTTTATTGTATATTACTAACCATGGTTCAGTAGAAGCCATGAACACATTTAGTTTCCCTGCAGGTCCCCAATTACCTAATTGTCAGTGACAGCGATTTATGCTCCTATGACCATTCACTGCTATATACATTTAGACTTTATGGTATCAACTCATGGGTCCAGTGATGGTTACGTAATTCAATTGTATGAATAACTATCTTTGTTATATAACCCTTTCTTCAAAAATGTTTTCCTCTTTAAATTTTTTAGAGTTCCAGATCCCTGGATCTTTGTTATATAACCCTTTCTTCAAAAATGTTTTCCTCTTTAAATTTTTTAGAGTTCCAGAGTTCCAGTCATATTGCTCATTATGCCTGCATATTCATATTAGTTAAGCTTGCAATAAGTGTCACAAGCTTAGGCAGATGTGATGTCAAACACCATAAATGGATCCTGTAAATAAATGCATAAATGCATTATGTATCACCATGGCAATGTTGAATCAAAAGCAGGATGAGTAGATTTGTACTCATAACTATTTGCTGTAAACTTCACCTTGTCATACTAAAATACAGGAAAGATAACTGAATTCCCTTTATGTAGATGAACAATCAGCACACCATATAATTATATATCTCCTTAAATTACTTTAAAGAGCTCACTCTGAATTAGAACTCAGGTATTTTGCCTTACTGACTGTTACTTTGTCTGCAGACTATATCCCATTATCCTATTTCAGGCAAGGAAACAAACTCTGGAGATACTGGAAATTCTAATGTGAACCGTAGGTAGGCATGAGTTGGTTTAGTGTATGGAGATGAAGATTTAGAATGGAAATACAGTACTTAAGGCTGTTGTCAACTAAGAGACACTTAATCAAAGCCGAACTGATTACAAGTCCCCTAAAGAACAAGAATTCCAAAGAGCAAGAGAACATCTGAAGTGGCTTTTTCAAGGTGGGCTCAGAGATTTATGGTAAAGTGTGGTCTGTTTGGAATGGAGAGAGGAGGTGTGGAATGACTGTGGTGCTTTAAGTCAAGGACAAGGGCAGGGAAAAGCTGAATGGTTTAATGTTAACAAACAGAGTTGCAAAGGGCAAGGACTTTTGTGATTATGGTAAATCAAAGGATAAAGAGCGTAAAGAGATAGAATGAGCTACAGAAGTAGGTTTGTGAAATTAATGATGATTCTACATGGGCTGCCTTGTTGAGCTCAGGGAAATGCAATAATACCCAGTAAATAGAAAACTGGGTAGTCACTAAGGTAAGATGGATTCTTTGAGTCCATTATCTATTCTAGCCTTGTGGCGTAGGACAGGCAATCTAATTTATTTATGTATCAGTCTGTAGAACTGTATACTCAGTTACCATCTATTTATTTAGGAAGTCTAAGGTCCAGAGAAGGATTGATAGTTGAGTGCTTTAGAGCTCTTTGAAAGGTCACATTTAAGTCCATATTCATTTAGCAGAGTAATTGTTCCTTGTTTCAACAAGACAAAACAAAGCTCAGATAACTAAAAAATTAAAAAGAATTTGCAAAGTTCAAAACTAAAAGCCCTTGAAGGCAGAGGCTGTCTCTCTTTATGTGGGGTCATCACTGAGCCCAGTGCCTGGCACATCTTATGCACTTTCTAGTGTTTATTTAGGGGTTTGATGCAAAATAATTTCTAAAGTAATTAAATTAGGTTATTTGGAGTAAAAATGGATTAATCGAAGGCATTTTACAGGTGGAGTTAATCATGCTGATCATGTTAATGCCGTTTCATTCTCATCACAAATAAATTCACCTGTCATTGTTTTGTACTTCTTGGGTGATCTACGTCTGATATGCAATGCTATTTATGATAGGCAGGTTCTAAGAGGGTCCTTAATGATTTCCACGTCCTGGTATTCATGCCCTGTGTAATCTTCTCCCTTTGAGTGAGTGTGGGCTGGATCTAGTGACTTGCTTCTAATGAACAGAATATGGTAGGAGTTATGGCGTGTCATTTCTGAGAGTAGGTTATAAAAAGACTATGACTTCCTCAGTGGTGCTCTCTTGCACACTCTCTTAGATCACTTGCCCCAGGGGAGGCAAACTGCCATGCTATGGAGAGACCCATGTGGCACGGTGAGGAGCTAAGGCCTATAGTCCAACAGCCCAGGAAGATGTTCAGCTTGGCAATAACATTGTGAGTGAACCCAAAAACTGATCCCTCAGGGCCAACCTCGTGGCTCACTTGGGAGAGTGTGGCACTGGGAGCGCCGAGCCCACAGGTTCGGATCCTATATAGGGATGGTGGGCGACACCAAGCCAAGGGTTATAATTCCCTTACCAGTCACAAAAAAAACCAAAAACAAACAAACAAACAAAAAATCTGATCCCTCAGCCCCAGTTGTCTTGAGATGAACATAACCCCAGCTCAACTGCAACCTCATGACAGATCTTGAGTCAGAGGGAGCCATCTAAACCACAGCTACATTTCTAAACCACAGAAGCTATGAGATAAATAAATATCTGTTTTATTGAACAGTTAAGTTTTGGAGCAATGTGTTAAGCAGCCATAGATAACTAACATACACTGTTAAATATAAATAAAAACAAAACAATTGGGTAAAATGTTTGAAAAATAGAGTTACTTATTTCCTAACTTTTTGTTGTTGTTGTTGCTGAGGGTCTTAAATACAGACAGAGAGAAAGGAGCAAGAGTGGGGGAAGGAAAGAGGGGGGAGAGAGAGAGAGAAATATTGATTCTCTTTCCTTCTACTCCATCAATGAGTCTAACTTTGTATCTTCCCTGTCTTTTAAGACAGTTTTAGAGAGCTCACTTGAGTGCATATTTGCTTCCAAACATATCTTCAAATATGTGAAGGCTGGTTATATAGAATAAAAAATTAATCTACATCTTCTCTGTGTACAGAGTAAGATAATATAAGCTTGTAAAACAAAAATTTTAGTATTCTAAATCAATAATAGATAGCACATGAATATTTTCAAAAGTATTTAGAAAAATGCGAAAAAATATTTTTAAGGACAAAGTGAAATGCAGGCTAAAATTACATTGTTATACATTTATGGTATATAATTTCATTTAAAGCGTCATTTTAATATATTTTGCATAAATTTGCTTATACTAATAATTGTAAATATTTGCTAACATATGTACACTTGTTTCATGACTCTTTAGGAAATTCATATTGCATTTTACCTTCCTGTACACTCATTTATTAGGTTTTGTCATGTATCTAATCACAGTAAGTAGCAGTATTATGTAAGCTTTGTTAATACCAGGGAGTTAAATTATCTGAGAGATGATATTCTATTCATGAGTATATACTGTCTGAGAACATATTGAATTTTATTAACTATGACTCTGAAACTTCTGAAAATTCTTGGGATGAAGAGAAATGTTTTGTTTTTTTCTTTATTCTTGCCACATATGGTAATTTTCTGAATCCATTATTTTTATAACATGCCATTTAAATATTAATATTTTAGAAGTTAATTGCAAAGATCATAAATGTGATAGCTGTGAAAAGCACACTGAAGCCAGTTATATATTCTTTTAATCAAAGACAGAATCCAAAGAAAATACTTTCTCATATCTTCCTCATCATGATAATCAATGCATATTTATTACTGCCCACAGGCACTGTATAATATCTGTATACCTTTTTTTTTTATTCATTCAATGAGGGGTTTCCAAATTTACCTATTCCATGAAGATTTAATAGAAGTAATAATAATCATCATCCCTTAAACTTGTAGAGTGCTTTATAGGTCACAAAATGTTTTCACATACATCAACTTGTCAATGTCTCTCAATGACCCTGGATGTAGAAGGGGCATTTATTATTAATCTCATTTTAGAAAGGAGGAAATTCAAGCTAAGTCAATTTAAGTGACTCCCAAAATTGCAGGGTTAGAAAGTGCTGTGCTTGGGTGCCGCATCTATACTTCTAACCCAGTGCTCATTCCATATGTTGCTTTTATTTTACGAATTCCTCACAGGTACAATCATACCAAATGTATGACTAATCATAGGTATTGAAATGTCGAATGTCTCAGATAAATGTATTAACTCTTGAAAGGCTCAGATTAGGTGTGAAAGGAAGTACAACCACTTTAAGAGTCAATATTTTACTCTACCAGTAAAAACATGCAAGTCCCACTGATAGAATATATTCTTGGTACTTATTTCTACTTAAGTTCATGACTTAACTTACTCATAACTTACTTATTAACAATTAATAAGGGAAGCATCTCTGGTTTCAGCCCGAACTGTGTTTAGTGTTAGATAAATTGGCATGCTAATTATCCCAAACTGAGGAGGATCCAGTTAAAATCCAATCCAGGGCTTGACTGATTGCTTTATCTGTGTTAAAGAGTCATTTTGACAAAGATATGTTTGACACTAACTGTTTTGAGAGCTCTGAGGGAAAGGCAAAGTTGGGCATATGTGAAGGCTTGTGTGCCCGTGTTTGTGTGGCCTTATCCTCGCCATCACCTGGTCCTTGTAAGTGGTTGGATATGTCTGTACCATGACTGCCTGGCTTTGAGACTGTGGTTTAATGCTCTAGCAAGGATCACTGGCCCACAGGACATTGGTCTTATTGCTACAGGATTCCTACTGGCTGAGCTGTAAAGAATTTCATTCTAATGTGCACATTTTAGGTGTTCAGCAAATATTTGTTAGAAGACTAATTAGTAAATATATATTTTCATAACGGAAAACTTTCACAAACCCAGAGAAAATGTGGTTCCCAGATCACTGGGGATGGGCCTGTTACTTTATCAGGATTTCCTTGGGGTTGCGATGTCTGTTAAGCATGAGCTTGAATACCCTTCCCATTGGTGGTTCCTGTTTTCTGATCAGTGGTGGAAAAGCAGCTGCAGCGTGGTGACGGGAGTATGAAAGGGCTCCTGGTGTGTCTCTGAAGGAGCCATGTTTTGTGCGAGGGGTGAATTCTGGGCTCAGAAGCACCTGGGTCAGCCAGCAGTTTTGATGGTTTACCCAGGAGGGAGTGATTGAGTAGGAAGCACCAAGGTAGATTTGTTGATTAAAATTACAGCATTTACATTTTCAAAGTACATTATAATCACTAACGAGTTGTTCCCAAAGTGGGTCAGGGAAGGTCAGCATTGTGGTCCCCATTGTACAAACTAGGAAACTGAGACACGGAGATGTTAAGTGACTCCCTCAAGGTCGCACAGCAAGTTCACTGATGAGGCAGCTTTGATTGAACTTTTGAACATGACGTTCTACAGCTGGGCCCGAGGGCTTGGCGGTCTGCCCCAAGAGGAGTTCCCTCAATCCTGGGGCTCTGGTGTCTCAGTGTCGCTTTGTGTAGTTCTGAGATCTTCTAATGAAATAACCTCAAACATTCCCACCCCTGAGGGATGTCAGGTAAATGCGGCACTGACGGCTGGAAGGATAATTCTGGGAATGCACTACTGTGGCCTGTGCTGGCCTGTGATTTTGCAAATTCTGCTCAGGAAGATTATTTCCAGGATCTCAGGGTCTTCGCTGTCGCTGTCCAACAAATCTCCCAGGAAGCCTTTTCTCCTATGGGCCCACTCTTTGAAATCGGCTCATGTTTGTAATAATCTCCCCTTTAGATTCCTATTTAATTAAAATGAACAGATGACCATAAACATTCTTTTTCTTGTTACAAGGAAATTAAGCAACTGTTCATCCCTGATCAGTGCTTACAGGAGACATAGACCTTCAAAAGCCAATTGAGTCACGTTGCTGAAGATATTTCTTCCTCTGACCTCCCCAAGCTGCTGTGAATACCTTTATTTCTGCATTTGCAGCATTATAATGAATACTTTCTCTGTCACCTTCTGGGAAAATTTTTGTTAATTCGTGTCTCTAAGATCTTGTATCATATCTGTCTAATTACAGGTGCTTAGCATTAAATGTTGTTAATAAAAAAATAAACTTAGGTCCCTGTTTTTTTTTTTTTTACAGGTGGCCAAACTTTTTGCTTTTTTTCCAGGATGGAATAATAGAAGTAGAATGAAAAATAGGAAAAAAGGAGAACAGAAAAAGGAATTGAAGTATGGAATAGAGCCATCCTGCTATCTGGAAGCTAATATATTACTACCTTAGATAACTTCATAGATGAAGAAATAAGAGGCAGAGAGAGGGAGGGGAAGGAAATAGGTATATGGAGACTGTACTGGTTTCCTAGGTGGAAATAAGCCCAACATTTGCAGGCTTAATTATAATAGAACAAAATTAGCTTCATGTTGAAAAAAAAAATCACTTCTTGCTAGCCAACTACAAGGAAGGCCAATAAGGGAATTACCTGGAAATCGTGTAATTGCTGCTTTCATGGATTTTGTCCAAAAATTGTATGAGTCAATATGTCACTCCCCCCCGCTCCAAGAGCTTTTCAGTGTGATTTTTAGTTACTGGAGTGTAGGGTGAGAAACATTATCCTGATTCCTGGTTGGCCCATCTCCTATTTTCTATTTTCATTTATTGTAGCCCAAACCCTGCAGCCTACACTGGAGACATTTATATATCTATTCTTGGAATTTTCTACGGAAGGGCTCAGTCACAGTTCTATAGCTGAGGTACTTTAGAAGAAAATCTTCATTTATTGAGGGGTTGCGCAGATGCCTCATATCAACCGAGGTAACTGTGATATATTTGCCACTGTATAGGAATATGAATCAAATATATGAGCTCGGTGTTGTATCTACCGCTTACTAGCTATGCTGAGCAAGTTACTGAACTTCTTTGTGCCTCAGTTTCTTCATTTAGAAAACAGGGATAATATTATTTATATTAGAGAAATTATGAGGACTAAAAAAATAAAATATAAAAAGCATTTATTGAATTATGGGGAAAGGGGAAAAAAACAAAGCAAAGGAAAATTCTTCTTGAGAAAAAAAGCCAACTAGTAAATGTAGAAAGAATGATAACATCGAAAAATTAGCATTTTATACTCCCTAATATAGTAACTGATTCAGGTGAATATGATCAGTGGATGCGAAAGCTATTGGGTAAAAGGGTGTTGAAGAATAGGATATTTATAGTCAGGAAAAGTGTAAGTTTATGATAGAGAGACCAGGTTGTCATCACCTTTACCAAATGGTCAAGCTTAGCGTAAAGTCTAGACAGACATCCTGACACTATGTTACTATATAATAAAATGTGAAGTATCCAATATCACCTATGAATTATTCTGGCTAAAAATGTTTGATCTAAATCTAATCAATCCTCTAGCCTAACTTCTAGTTTAAGGAAATACAGAAGATGGAGGTATAAGTTAAGGTGCACCTTGAGAAAACAGCTCTTAAATCCAAAATATAGGACATTCTATATAAGACAATTGGACTTGAATTCTTTACAAAGTCCAATATCTTGGGGGGAAAAAAAGGCAGGGAGAGGAACTATTCTGGATTATATAAGTATAAAGAGCTATAATAAATATATATGAAATATGCAAAATAGTTGTAACAATATCAGCAATGAACTATAAGATTTTTTGTCAAGGACTATTAGGAAAATGTGAATATCAACTGGACATTAGATAATGTTTTTGGAATAATATTTTCCATGAAAGTTACATAATAATTTAAAAATTTTTGTGGATATAATAATTATATGTGGTATACTTGAGATTGTCCTTATGCATATATATACACAGGGAATGATATAGCAAATATGGAAAATTATTAACAATTGTTGAATCTAAATGGAAGATATATGAGAGTTATATTATTCTGTTTGTTATTGTGTTTGGAATTTTTCATTAGTTAGAAGAAATTTTAAAAAGAGAATATATGTAATATACTCAAATTATAAATTTATGAAAAATATAAGCTATTGTTAATGTATCAATAGTATTTATAATGTATCTTGCAATGGCATAGGAAATTGTTGCCTAATTTGTTGACATTGAGAAGGACAGGAACAAAGCTTATTCCAAAAGGAAATAAGATTCACACAGAAAAAAACAGTTCAAAGACTGTCAACACCTAGAAAATGTATAAGATATTTTTCTTTTCTTCTTGAGTGCAAGTTTTATTTGATTTACAAAATTGTCTGTCATCCTCCTGGTCTAAAGAAAAGTGTACATAATGGTGCTTGGGGGCAAACTCAGGAACATTGTGTCAACAGTACATTGCATTTGTAAAGCATTCTTTATTTTCTTAATCTGAATGCACCCACAGTTACATAGGTATCCCCCAAATATATCCATCACCTAACTGTATTTACATGTTAATTCTGGGAGGCAAATAAGCCAAGTATTTCTGCCTCCATTTATCAGTGAAGAAGCTTAGTCTACGGTGGTGCATGGGTTACAAATGTGGAACTAAAACCAATTATAACTCCCAGCTAAATTAGAGTGAATGGGGGGAAATTTTGTTTCAGATTTACCTAACAAAAATACTCCAGAAAGAGTAAACCTATCCTCTGTATTATTACTAGGATATTTTGAAATTGTTTCTGTCTATAATTCTAAATAGCCAAGCTGGATTTTAAACTTATTAGTTATGTTTTCTTATAGGCTACATGGCAATGATAGCACTCCATTAAAGGTGATGTATTGCCTTTGTAAGAACATATGCAATAGACCATACATTTATAGCATGAAGCTAGGTTTTTCTCCACTGAAAATAAGGGAGAAATTGAAATTTGTGCTGCAAGTATTTAAATAGAAATCCAAACATTTATTATTATTATTATTATTTACTGTCGCTCATTAAAAAGTTAGAGTTGCCAATGTTTTGAAAAATTGAATTAGATTATTAAACCTCAGGGTCTAAGGCCTTTGCTAAATATTAAGTTTATTTCTCTATATTTCACTTTCTTTCCTCCTCCCTCTTGTTTTTGTTTTTCTTTCCATTAGTTGTGTGTAATTCAACAAAATGTGTTGTAGATACGTCTATGAAATAGTTTTATGCTTTCTGTATTAAATTTTTAAAAGTGATAAGTGAAATATAAATATATTAAAAATAAACAACTTAGACAAATCTAAAATATACTGCTATTTGCAAAGCTGTTTTTTCCCCCCTGCATCACTATCAGTGAAATAAATTTTCTTTTTCACCAGAACATGCTCATAGGTACTACCACAATACTTCTAAAAAATCATAAATCTAAGAGTCAGACCTGCCCAAAGCAAAATTTTTCAAATAATTATCTTCAGAAATAACATCTTAAAAAAATGAAGGGTTGGGCCGGCCCGGTGGCGCACTGCTACAGTGCGCCGCTTGGGAAGCGCGGTGGCGCTCCCACCGAGGGTTCGGATCCCACATACAGACCAGCTGCTCACTGGCTGAGCGAGGCGCGGGAGCAACACCGAGGGTTGCGATCCGTTGCCGGTCATGAAAAAAGACAAAAAGAAAAAAAATAAAAAATGAAGGGTTATCACATTTATCCAGAATTATCAGGAATGAGCACTTCCACATAAGTGAATTTTCCGTAAAAACTTCAAAGTGGCTTACAATTTTAAGCAGATTACCTATTTAAATTAAATGCTTGAAAAATCTCTTATGTGCCTCCTTTTATGTAAAAACTTATGTGTAGAATTTAAGCTAATGTTTACTTAATGATGAATGAACTGGATGTCTTTCATTCATAAAACACTTTGCAGTTTATAGATTATTTTCACATAGTTGTATTCTCAATTGCTCTTCCCCACAGCTATATGCCATAAGCGGGATAGGTATCAATGATTCCTTCTTATAGAAGGGGAAATTGAGGCTCAGTGTGGCTAAATGACTTTCCCCAAGATCTCTGGTTAAGTGGTAGAACAAGAAGGCAAACAAAAGTCTTCTGACTTCAATCTTAGTGCTCCTTCCCATAAACAGCACTTCCTCTCTGGACCAGTAACTATACAGTGTGTTTGCAAAGGCTAATGAAGGAGTAACCTGGACCATTCTTTCTTATTCTAAAAACTCTCAGACTCCTAAGGTTTTACATTTGTGCATTTGCTTTTTATTGTGTTTGCTGCAGGGTACCTGGCACATAATGAGTATTTAGCCATTGTTCCTGTGAATCCATCAGCTGTCTGTTGTAGCATACCTGGCACTGGAGGCTTAGCCTCTGATTAATATTCATTTATTCATTAATTTGTGTATTCATTCATTAATACATTCAACAAATACTTATTGAGAATGTACTATGTGCCAGGCTACTGTACCATATGTGGGGATAAATGCCGAACAAATAAAAAAGCTTAAAGTCTAGGACCTTACATCAATCAAATAATCTCTCAAACACCAGACTTCTCTTCCACCCTTAAACAAAGCTACTTCAAAGAAGATGGCAATTACTATATGTATTAGTTTACTAAGGCTGCCATAACAAAACACTACCAGTGTGAGCAGCTTAAACAACAGAAATTTATTTTCTCACAGTTCTGGGGTCCAGAAGTCCAAGATCAAGATGTCTCAGCTTTGGTTTCTATTGAGGCCTCTTCCCCTGGCTTGCAGATGATGCCCTCCTGCTGCCTCTTCACACAGTCGGCCGTCTGTGTACGTGTGCCCCTGGCATCTCCCTGATTGTCTAAATTTCCTTTCTTGTAATAATACCAGTGATATTGGATTAGATCCCACCCCAATGACTTGATATTACCTTAATTACCTCTTTAGAGGTCCTATCTCCAAATACAGTCACATTCTCAGGTGCTGGGGTGTTAGGGCTTCAACATATGAATTTTAAGAGACAGGTTCAGCCCACAATGCCATGCTAATTGCTTTGCATGGAGGGCCTGTTATACACAAGCACTTTTAAAGTGCTTTCATTAACCCTAATCCTAACAATAACCTCTAAGATAGGGTACAGTTGAAGACATGCTCAAGGTCATGAAGTGACTTGCATGAAATACAGCTTGTATGTGGCAGCACCTGGATTTGAGCCCAGATCAGTCTAACTTGACATTCTTTGATTTTTTTTTGGTGGTGTGGAGGCCTTTCCTTGTCCTGTTCTTGCCTTTCTGGATACTCCCAGGATATTTGCTCTCTGGGCAAGTGTTATGCTGCAGGATATTAGTATACACTTATTTAAATTGTCAATCTCACTTTTTTTGTTTGTTTTATTTTGCTCAGAAGAGTGTTTGTTTCTTTTATATAACACTGGATCTCATCTTAGTTATTAGGTACTACACAATCATTCACAAACTTCTCTCAATTTGATATTACTATCAGATGTGCTCTCATTTAAAAAATTATTTTGGACTCTGACTATGAATAAATGCAGCATTTAACACACATAAATATTTGATGATTAACTTTGGTTGACTTGTACCACCTCAGTTCATTCCATAAATTCAGGCAAGGAAGAAGTATTTTGTACAAAATATTCAGTCTTAGATGTGAACAGAAATAACTTAAAATGTTTATTTTATATTCCATAATGCAAATGTAACCTAGTTAAATTATCTAAGACTTAAAAAAATCAATAAACATTTTTAATTCAGGGAGAATGTTAATACATCATTTTATGTTGTTGGATAATATGAAATCTAATATGTATTGCCAATTCCCAGGAATTTCTCCCTGGGCTCCTCAGAAGGAGCTCCAATATTCTAGTCTGATGGTGAGCCATTCTTTGGAAGCAGTATTGTAACTGGCTAGTGGCCAGTTGTGTCTCCTCAAACAACCTCCAGTTAGCTGCAAAGTAAATAGAAACTAGCTGCCCCTCATCCTTGGAGAAGCTGTCTTCTCAAGGAACACTTTGGATCTTCTTCTCTCCTTTTTTCCTCTCTATATTGATATTGATTTGTGTATTACTGGATTTTAATAATTAGAGGCTGAGAATTAGTTGGGCTTCCTTGTAACTAGCTGGACATTTGCTTAGTTGTTACCAGCAAATCATCTAAGTACACAAAAAACACAAGAGTAAAACCTCAATAAACTGTTAAGTTCAGGGAATGATTTAACCAGTGAGAAAGGCAGAAACCCTCATCCTTTAAAAATATCTAGGGTTGTTTAACATTGTGTTTAAAATGCCTGTATAACTCTCAGTTATGGTTAATATAATAAATTTACAGTTGGTATACATAGGACACACACATCACATGTGAGTATAATATAACAAATATAATGGACTTGTCTATTCAGGATCTTTGTTCAAACAGTCTAAACATAAACTCTTAAATTCCTATGGAGTGATTGACTGAATGAATAAATGAGTGAAAAACTGAGGTAATAATATAACTCACTTTGTACTGCTCTGAGGACATAGCTTAGATGTATTTTAATTTGTTTTGAAAGTTAAACCGCTATTATCTTATTTGGTTTACTCTTCCCAATATAAGTGGAATCAGGAAAAGAGTTATGTTAATTGAGTAGTCAGTTACTTCGATTTAGATGTTAGTACCTGAGATTAGAGACTGGAATTATAATGGCCTGGGTTAGGATTACAGCTTTGTCACATACTGCATTATCTTGGCTAAACTGCTTAACCTCTCTGAGCCTTCTTTTTTTTTTTAAAATTTATTTTTTATTGTATATATTTAAGGAGTACAACATAACTGGGCCTTCTTTTACTTATTGTTAAAATGGGTATAAAAATGGTGTGTGCCAATAGGGTTCTTGTAAAGATTAAATGAGGTGATGTAATTAGAGGTCATAGCTGGGTTCTGTCAATAAAATGGCAGCCATTGTTATCATTCTGCTCAATGATTACAGTAGAATGTACTGCATTTAGTTTGTTCCTGTTCCGTGTCCTTCTTTGTTGAGTATTGACTCAGATCCTGTTAAAGGCTGCCAGCTAGTGAGTGCTGCCGTCCCCTGGGGTAGGCCCAGGTGAACTTCTGAGGACCTTCACTGTATCCCACACTTTGTCTAGAATAGGGAGGTCTATTGGAGAGCACTGCCTTATTTATATCATTCTAGTAGCTCAGGAACTTGCCACATAATTAGATGTTTTCCAGTTGGCAAAGGTATAAAGTATACAGTTACTTGCATTCCTCCCATCATAGTTTAATCTCACACTTTTATTCTGACTGGTAGAAAAATGGAGAAAATGTTTGATCATACCTTCCTTTATAATTAATTCTATTGGGTTTATAGTCTATTTTTTGCATTGTCAGCTTTTTTTCCCTCCAGGTGAGATTAACCAATTTCTCAGCAATCCCATTTTAATTTCCCATTGTGCTGCCCTTCCCTCCCATAAGTTTCCTCTCCAGGTAGAGATACTAGAATCCTAAATATCCAAGTAACTTCTATGGTAAGGGAGGATCTTTGCCTCATATGGATGATGGTTTGGGGGAAGGGAGGAAATATGGATTTAACAGCACTTGACTCACAGGATTGCGAGAGTTAAATAAATCAATGCCTAGGTTTGTTGAGTTCATCCATCCATCCATTCATCCATCCTCTATTTATTCAATCAATATTTAAGTGAAACTAATATGTTCCAGGCACTGTGTATAGCCCTAAAGTAGAGAATGACAAAGAGTCAGCACAGTTTCTTTTCACTTGGTTTTGCATTTCTCTGATTAACTCCAAAAGTCTAGCCAGAGAAATGAAGCGTCTGACCCTGCAACGAGGAACAAAGTTCTAAGCAGAATCACTGACCGTCTGTCCTGCCCGACGTCTCTGACAGCCCTGGGCAGGGTTGACAAGCCTTCCTAATTTTATTCCCAGGAATTGAAAATTTCATGTGTTATTAAACATCCTCTCTCCCTCCAAACCATCATCCACAGGAGGCTAAGGATGGAAGTGAAATTGAATGGCATGTCAGCAGATCTTCTGAGGTTTCCCCAAGGGGTGAGACTGGAAAAATAAGCATGTGCCCCCTCAGTGAGTTGAAACTCCTGGGGGAGGAGCTGTGCAAAAGCGTGAAGCTTTTAGACACATCTGGCCCAGGGCAAAAATATGAATTTGACTGAGATTGTCTTCCACCTGCTGGCCTCTGCGCCTGGGATTCTTCCTCCTAGAGCAGGGTCCACTCTTCCTCCAGTTCTCACAAATGCTGCCTGTCATCCTTTGGGTTGCCCAGAAGGAACTACAAATGCTTTCCCTCTTAGAAACTATGCACTTTCTGAAATAGACTTTATTTTTTAGAACAATTTTAGGTTCACAGCAACACTGAGAGGAAGGCTCAGGGATTTTCAGTATACTCCCTCCCCAGCCCGTGCCCAGCCTTTGCCATTATCAAAGTCTCCCACCAGCGCGTGGGACATTTGTAACAACTGATGAACCTACACTGACACATCCTAATCACTCGAAGTCCATAGTTGACACTGGTGTTCACTCTTGGTGTTGTACATCCTGTAGATTTGGACAAAAGCGTAATGACAAAAGTATCCATTATTACAGTGTCGTGCAGAGTAGTTTCACTGCCCTAAAAATCCTCTGTCTCAGCCTATTCATCCCTTTCTGTCCCCTAACCCCTGGCAACCACTAATCTTTTTACTGTGTCCATAGGTTTGCCTTTTCCAGAATGTCCTGTAGTCGGAGTCGTACAGTATGTAGCCTTTTTAGACTGGCGTCTTTTGCTTAGTAATATGCAGTTAAAGTTCTTCTTTGTCATGGTTTGATAGCTCATTTCTTTTTAGCCATGAATAATACTCAATTGTCTGGATGTACCATGGTTTATTCATCCATTCACCTACTGAAAGACATCTTGGTTATATCCATGTTTGGCAGTTATGAATAAAGCAGCTATAAACATTCATGTGCAAGTTTTTGTGACACCGTGCATTTAAAAATAGGTATTAAAATATTATGTTAAAGGAAATTTCAGTTTGGAAATGGTCTGCATGGCAGGGCAGTCTCTACTCACTACTCACATGAAGTCCAGCCTTTTAATACAGTTACGAATTAATTGCTAAAAATGTTCCACTCTGGTGGGAGACATAGATAATGGGCTGTGCGTGTGGGAAGCGGGGAGGAGCATATTGAAAATATAAGTTGTCAAAGAAGGTAGGACAAGCAGGAAAAGGAGGAAGGCATGCTCTTTCTCCTTCTTTTCCCTCCACTCTCCATGTCACGTGGTGTGGCACAGTTTAATCCTGAGCTAGGATTTAGGTCGTTGTTCTGTCTCCGTGTAACTCATCCACCAATTTCCAAAGAGGGGCGGCTGCAGCCCCTGACCCTCCTAAGCCTGCATTTCCACACTTTTGGCTGCACTGAATTAAAAGAGCAGAATGAATGCTAGTCATGCTACCTCTTTTTTTTTTTTTTTTTTTTTTTGTGGCTGGCTGGTAGCAGGATCTAAACCCATTATAAGGCTGCACTCTAACCACCTGAACTAACTGGACAGCCCCTCACGTTACCTCTAAACGGCTCTACATGCAAAATACCGACCAAAAGATCTTTAGATAAATCACTCCGAAGAGCATTTACCTTTTCTTCTACATCTAAAACAGTTTCATGAAATCCTTTCAAATGAAATTTAAGAACTTCCTCTTCTACTCTCAAACCATCCTTCCTCTACGTTGAGAAACAGGACAAGATAGTATTTGACTTTTTCCTTCTAATGAAAAGGGAAAACCAAAAGAGAAGTAACTAAACCAGTAATATAAAACTAGTGAGGGGTTTTATATTCCCCTCACTTTGTCTGGTAATTTCAGTGTATAATGGTGGCTCCCCCTTAAACAAATTTGATTAAAGAATATTATCAGTGAAAAAAAAAAAGTCTGAGAAAAGGAAATCTTTTTATTGCAACTCACTTGTGGTTTTGAAGTGTGCTTTAAATGGTAAGATCACAGTAAGTAATTTAGTTGAAGTGTAATAATTGGGCTCCAAGTGTAATGATTGATACATTTCATTGAAAATAGCACCCTGAGGTTTTTCCAAATTAAAGATGAAATCTAAATAAAACCTTAAATAACCCATGTGGAAATACTTTATTGTAGTTAATAACCAAGCAAAAATATGCTTATTTTATCTGTAGACTCATTCCAACATATTATACCTATTGTCGTTTCCCTTTGAAAGGCATCACACTTGCCTTATGTGAAAATAATAGCATTCCTAACTATTAATAGCAAATAAGAGAGGCATTTATGGACATTCATACATCATTTATAAATGACCCTTATGAATAAAGTGTTACAATGATTTCCATTAGTATAAGTTCCACAATTATGGCCTGCATAAGAGACATATTTTTCTTTCTTGAATGCACATATAAAAATCTGTCATTTATTTTGTTGTAATTTTATCCATAATGCTTCAATATATTTATATTTTACCAGACGGCTAAAACTGAAATATATAGACACAAGTGTATCCTATTGGGTATGCAGAGACCTATGGGGCCCTTAGGAAGCTACCTCGTCTGGACCGAGGATGCGTGACCATGGTGCCATGTGCCCCTAGTGTAGTTTAGAATGAGCTTGGGCTGCCAAGACTGGCTTGAACAAACCAATAGGAAACGAAGGCACCTGATAGGAACCTTGATCTTGTTCTTCCCTTTCCCTGGCATCTCTCAATCCAGGACCTTGGGTAGTAGCTTCTCCCTCCGTAAGGCATGTTCAACTTTGGAGTGAGTTCCCAAGGTAATATTTTTCCTTGACGATACAGCGAGAGAAGCACTTATACTGCTGATTCCTCATAAACACCCTATTTTGATGTACATTTTGATGATGTACCTGTGAGTTACATCCTGTTATACTTTTTTTTTCTAAGTCAGGAAACCAGAGCTCGAAGAAGTTATATAGATTATCCAAGACTGCATAGAACACGGCAGAAAGGGTTTGACCCCCACCTATGCTTATTCCACATATGTATCCCCTGACCCTGCAATTCTGCCTGAGATCAGGGTACCAGGTCTCTCGATCTCTTCCCATTAACTCTCTGAAGACATGAAGCTGCTTTGAACAAAGTTGCGCTTTATGTAGGGCATTATCATTAACTTAGTTTCACATGCCAGGAGACTGCTTTGGCTATGAGTTAGAAAGCTTGACCCAAGGACAATGCCAGAATGAAAGCATGTCCTCCAGATATTTATTTACCATGTACTGTCATCCCTTGTCATAGTCCTGTATCTCTTTAGCAAGGTCATTAAAGTGCACATGATATTCTAGCTGTGGCTAGGTCATTATCATCAGCTGCCACCATGGCCCTCTTTTTTGATTTGCCAAGATTTTTGAGGGGAGGGCAGTGAGCCAGCAGTGGTGCTCCTTCCTTACTTCTTTCGGTAACTTTATTACAAAGGTTTTCCACTCCTTCCCTCCCCATAGTGACTGGAAGTATTTGGGAAACAAAACATAGCTCCTCCTTAAAAACAAAACAAAACAAACAAAAAAGGAGAAGAAGAAAAAAAAAGAAAAAGAAAAAAGTCAAGGAATCTTTTCTTTGGAATGCATATAAAAATGAGGAATGAGGGATTTTAAAAGTAGAAAGTGACCATTTACTTCACCTTCAAAATTTGTACAGATGACATAATCATGGTGGTTAAGAGTCAGCCAGACCTGAGTTTTAGTCCCCTTGATTCTGCCACTTACTAGATGTACAATTTTAGGCAAATTATTTTCCTCCATATGCCCTAAATTCTTCATCGCAAAAATGGGAATAATAATGGTATCTACCTCATGGGGTTCTTATGAGGATTAAATGAGGTGCTCTCTGGTTCAGAGAAAACTTCCAAAAAATGGTGGTTCCCATTATTATTGTTATTATCATTTATTAATCCAACTAACACTATACAGCTAGTTCATAGCACTCCTGGCACTGATGTTAGAATCCAGGCCTTCTTACTCAGATCAATTATTTTTTTTTCTTTATTTCAACTCAGGATAGATCTATATTTTTGATATCAACATTGACATAAACTTTTAATATCAGCCTATAAAATGTTTATAGCTGACCAGTAAAAACAGGCAAAACTTATTATATTACTAATGTTGGCTTTATTAAGTATCTCCAGTTGTTGCTTTAGAGTAGGCTGTGTTTGCCAGTTCATCGATTACATGTTTTAGCTTTACATCAGCATTCAATCAACACTAGCAAATGTCAGTTATTACATATATTAGCAAAAAAAGAATCAGTTTTTTCATTCTATTTTCAATTTGTATGCAACATGTCAGCTTAATCCACCACCTATTCTTGAAGAATTTGTCATCCCCAAATAATTTTTCCCCTTTGAGAACAAGATCAAGTCAGATAACGACCTGTTCTGAGGAAAGGAATCAGAGCATAAGAGTACTGATGCTGTAATTTGCAGTAGGAAAGCCCTGTTAATATTTACAAAATAAATCCTAACTTTACAAATAATTTATCCTTTACTTTTTTTTTTTTTGAGATATCAGCATTAACCCTAAAGTTAATTCCAAGGAAACTGTAGTTTTTAATGAGAGTAATTTTTCCTCCATGAAATTTATTGATGAATAAAATAAGATCATGAACAAAGAATCGCTATTTTTTCCCATAAAATGTAATGGTAACATACTTCTTTAATGTCTTCAAAAACCTTTAAGACTAACAAGTTCTAAAGTCAAAACGCTGTTTTTGTAAAGAAACAGAAATCAGAATAAAATTTTAAGGTTAACTGTGTTTATATGCATGAGTGATTATTGTATAAGGATATTAATAATAAATTACAGAGATTTATAAATAAGTTATATATGGTAAACTAAACCAGGATTTCTAATTTCCTCTCTTACTTTGCATACATTGAGCTATTATTTAACTATAAGCTATTTAGCAATTAACTACAGATGTTTTTGCAATTTTATGGATCTCCTCTGGAGATAAGAAAAAACAGATATCTGTTGTAGAAGATACTAATTCTATTATAGCTTTTATTTTATAACCAACAGTTCTTTAGGGGTTGCTTGGTTGATTGTTAGATATTGCCTTAGAAATATCTATTTATGACAAGCAGAATTATTGTAATTACATTCAAATACTTAAATCAAGTTGTACAAATGCCTTTATTTTTTCAGATCAGGGCAAACTGCATGTAAATCACACCAGACCTTCAAATAGTTTTCAAAAATCATCAGACCTGAAAAAGACCATTTACCCCGCATAATTGAAACTGAACTGCTCGGGTTAACCTGAGCATCTCTTTTCCTCACTTGGTTCTGATCTCAGAATCCCTAAGAGAATGCAAAAGCCAACCTGCCTCTAGCACATCCTGTTAAATCAGGATCTTATAAAAATGTCTTGAGAAAGAGGTGGAAATTATAAAATAACATAATTATTGAAGTCCAACGATCTGATGCTTATTAGGTCTACTCTGACTTACATTAGTCATGTTGTGCGTAGGGACCGATAGTTATTGTTACACTTGAATTCCTTTATGAGATAGAGGTTGCCAATTTTGTAGCAAATTGAGTGTGTCAAAGGCTTGGACAGAGGCCAGCATGAAAACAGGCACAGAAAATGTGTTCTTACTGCAGGTGAGAGGAGACTAGACAAACTTGTATTGTTTCTGTCAGCTCTGTGACAATTAATTTCAACCATATTATTGGAATTAAAAAGTGACAATTATTTATTCCCTGGACTGATTTCCTGGAAGCCTTCCAATTTTCTTAGCCTATTTTGGAAAAAGCTTGGCTAAAATATGAACAAATCATTAAGAATTGATGCATAGATGATGTACATATTCTTATAAAAGATGACACCTTAAAAACATGTTTTTTTAAATACTAGTGGAAAAGAAAATGTATATAAGAACCGACTGTAACTCTCCCTGGCACAGCTGGAGTGCCGTATGATGAAAAGTAAAAACAGCAAACTATTAGCAAGCCTTTTGGGCCTGCGGTATGGATCTCCATTCCTCACACAAACCTGTGTTGGCTCCTTTGCTGATGGCTGTGATTGACTGTTGAGTCATATTAGCCCCTGCTGTTCCCTTTCCCTCACTTCTGGGGATATCAACAGCAGGAATCGTCGGTCAGGGCTCAATTGATTATCTTCAAAATTTGCTCCTGCTATTGACTATAATGGGAAAAAAATCTTGCCTCTGAATTATTCAGAATGAAAATATACACAGAAGAAATCGATAAGGCACATCTGATATTAAAGACAAATTAGAACAGGCAGTGGAAGGGGGCTTGAGACAGCTGCTACATACAAAGAAGGCATTTTGGAGATAAAGGAAAAGTGTTTTTGCTTTCTTAAAAAAGATGTTATAGCTGTCAACGCTTTTCAAAATTAATAGCTTTATTAATGAAGGCATTAGGGCTTCCTGGCCAGCTAGTTTCTTATAACTGTTGGAATTGTACTTGAGATTCCAGCTCTATAATTTCTTTCTAATAGTCCCATAGTCTTTTTTTTAACTTAACTGCAACATGCCATGATGGAGGGATAAAATTATAGAAAAATGCTCAGGCCCAAACCAAGACACTAACAAATATCTAGGGCCAGCCACTAGTTCTGATAGAATTTATCAGGAGCTAGATATTACACAACAGAGAAAAAAGTGCCCTACTCAAGATGGCACCTGCGAGGAATATACCGACATTGCACTGTCCATAGAGGGAACCTGGACTCCTGGAATCTAGGCTGTTATGTGCCTCTGGGGGTGGGAGAAGTGTGGGGAATCTCTGAGGCAGAAACTTAATCCAATTTTATCTAGATTTCTGAGGAAAGAGGGATCTACTCAGAGTTATTTCAATGACATTGAAACAGACAATTTGCAATTATCTGGAAATCTGATTCCCTTCATGAACTCCATAGTACTTCAGACCTCTTTTTTCCTTTATTAGCAGGTGTGATTAGTTCAAATTATTAAAAATAATTGTGTAGCTTCTCCATCCATGCTGTCTGTGAGGTTTCAGCTTTGGTTATTTATCTGTTCTCTTCTGCAGGAGGCAAATTTAGCTACTAGCCCAGGGAGCTTGAGACAAATATTCCCCCTCCCACACCAGGGATCAGGAACCAGCCTGAGAAACAAGGAGCTTTATTAGGTAGGCGGTAACAATCTCCCTTGACTCTTGGTTGAAATGTCACTCAATTAGGAGTCTTCCCCTGAACTGCTAAGTGGAGACAGACAATTCTCCTGGGATGCTTCTCTTTTCCAACCCTACTTGTGGGATGAGGCCTGGTAGTTGGGGAAACATACCCTTTTTCTGAAATTAGCAGGGACACTTAATATCACAGGGCAGCACTTCGTCTGCCGAAGACAGAACTTTTTCACTTTCTTTTTGGGTTCTCCTCTTGGATTTTCTATTCATGGATAAAGTCACTGCTTTAAAAAATTATATATTTTAAAAGTATAGAACGAAATGCATATATTTGTGAGGTGTAACTCGGTCAGTTCCAACAGGGGAATGTGTATCATAATCTTATTTCTGCTTCACAGCAGTTGAGAGGAAAGTTGTTCCACATTAGGTGTGCGAGGATTTTGATAATGTTTTAAGTGGCACTAAGGCTACAGAAGTGGGCTGAGCCATTGGCTCAGGAACTTTCCTTGGCATGGCCTCCCAATTCAAATCACTGATGTTGATAATAATCAGAAGAGGGAAGAGTGGACATCAGTCATTCACCCCTGCCATCCAAAGTCCCAGTCTTTCTTCCTTATGTGTGTGCTAATCACTCCCTAGCATCTCAAATGCTGTCGCAGGTTCCCCCTTCCACTCTCTAGAAGTGATTATTTCTAGAGGTGATGCCGGTGCTCCCACAAGGACCCCAGGTTTCATCTCTCTTTCCTCTTCAAGGACATTGCTTCAGTGAGACTCATCTCAGTTTCGGTATCACCCATTTTTATCTTCCTATCAGATGATTCCCATTGGCATACAGATCCGCTGGTGTTTCTCAGAGCTTAAAACAAGCAAAGAAACAAGCCAAACACACAAAAACCTTTCTTGACCCCATTTTCTCAAGTTACTGTCCATTTTTTTCTTACCTTTTCAAGAAAACCTTATAGAAGAGTTGCCTATTACCTCCGATTACTCTCTTTCTGTGTACTTTTTCCAACTTTTTATTCTGATATAATTTTAGATTTACAGAAAAGCTGCAAAACTAGTACAGAGAATTCCCATATACCCTTCATTTAGCCTCCCCTAATGTTAACATTTTACATAACCATAGTACAATAATCAAAACCGAAAACTTCCATTTATGCTTGAACCTGCCACAATTATGCTCTTTCTTGCCTCCAAACAAGGTCATAATGATCTTTGCATCACCAAATCCAAAGGTTTGTTCTCAGACCTTCTCTTATTTGACCTATCGACAGTATTTCATCTGATCGATACCACTCTCCTCCTAAACAGTTTCTTCTCTTGGAATCCGGGTCACTACCACCACTCTCTGCTTCTCTGGCTTCATTCTCAACCCTTGCCTCTTCTAAGTGCTCTTTTCTGGTTCCTCTGTATCTTCTGATGTCTTAGCAGTGGAATTCCTCAGAGCGGAATCCTTGGAGGATGTCTGCTCTTTTCCTACAAGTCTGACTCACTTGGTGACCAATCAACTCTCATTGCTTTAAATACCATTTATCCACTGATGTCTTACACATTTTTTAATCTCCAGTTTGGACTTTTCCTACCTTTAGACTCATTTGTCCAGTTGCCAACTTTTAATCTTCATTTGGATATCTTACAGGCATATTAAACGTAACATTTCAAAAACCGAGCTTCTGCTCTTCTCTGTCCCCCCATATTATTTCTCACACTGTATTACCTGTGCCAGTTAATGGCAACTTTGTCTTTGCAATTGTTCAAGACAAAAATTTTGTAAAGAGATACCTCTCTTTCTCTCATATCTCACATCCAGTCTCTCAGAACATTCTATTGACTATACCTTCAAAATATATGTAGAATCCAGTCACTTTTCCATACCTTCCCTGCTAAGGCCCAAGCCCAAATCAACATGATCTCTTCCTTAGATGATTTTGATTTCTACCTCACCAGTCTCCTCGCTTCTATCCCCACCCCTTCCCTCTTCTCCACCTATAGTGATTTTACTAAAGCGCAAAACAGATCATGAAACTGCCCTGTTCAAAATGGCTTCCCATCTTCGATGGCTCCTCACCTCACCTGGAGTATAAACCAAAGTCTTGACAATGCCATACAAAGCTGTACATGAGCTGACTGTCCTCTCCCTTACCTATCTAACCTCGTCTCTTACTACTCTGCACATGGCTCCCTGTGTTTCAGCCACTCTGGCCTTCTTGATGTTCTTTGAATATTCCAGCCTACTCCTGCCCCAGGGCCTTTATACTTGCCAGTTTGCTTTCCCCAAGTGCTCTTTCTTTAGATATGTTCATGGCTGGCTCCTTGTTGCTTTCTTCAGTCCTTGCTCAAATGTCACTTCTCAATGAGGCCTATTTTGATCACCATATTTAAAATTACCCCTCTTGCTTCCCAAGAGTTCCTATCCTCCTACCTATTTTTTAAATTGTGCTTATAACCATCAAGGTACTATATATTTTATTTTTTTATTCTACGTCTCTACTAGAATGCAAGAGCCACAAGATCAGCATTTTTTTTCTTTGACTATGCCTTCCCAGTGTCTTCCACTGTTCCTACAACATAGTAGGTACTCACGAAATATTTGTTGAATCAATTCATGATCCTTCCATCTGTCCATACTTGCCAGGCAAGTATTATGGTTCCCCCTTAATGGAGGGAGAATAAAGCCTTTAGAGGTTAGGTAACTTCTCCAGAGTAAATGAGAAGTCTGAAATGAGAGAGCCCATTTCTCTCAACTCCAAGTGCTTGGGCATTTCACCACATGTGTCATTTTACTCAGAAGAGGCTATCTATCCAAAGATCTTGCTTAACTTTGGTAGTCAAGGGTTATAAGAACCGACCCATGGGCAGAGAAGTGTGTTAAAGTCAACATTGGTCAGCTGATTAAATTCTTTGGAACCAGACTGCTTTTCACAGGAGAAGAATTCCAAGTAAGCTTTCACTACAGGGTGACAAGAAGGAACATTAATCTGCCAGAGCAGCTGTTTGCTCTTATAAAATACATCAGTCTTCATAATAATGGAAAATCTAAGAGGCAGCTTTGCTGATTGAATTGGAAGTCAACGGGAATCAAAGAATTGTCCATGCTGAATTATTAAGTAACTATTCTAAATTAAGCCTTTTGGACGAGCAGCAAACTGGACGGCAGCTTGCACATATGTATGTTTTCCTCACTTCCCTATTAGGAGAAGTTTTATTAGATGTATGCTTGCACATCAATCACAGACCCTGAAACAGGTGTGTGAAATGACCATCCATCAAATGGGATCCTTGGTCACTCCACAGCAGAGTGGTTTGGAACTCATTCAATGGATAATGCACAGGAAAAGGGAGAGGATGTGCAGAGCTGCTAGCTGAATTCTAAAGAGCATGGAAAATACAAATTGATGCTGGAATGAAGTCAGAAGATATACTCAGCAGTTTGCTTATTCTGATTTAGTCTGCCAGTTTGAGAAATGGTAGAAATAATTCAGGCAGATGTGGAAAGCACCTATTTTTTAAAATAAACTTTTTATTTTAGAACACTTTTAGAAACACAGAAACATTGCAAAGATACTGCATAAAGTTCCTTTATACTCCACATCCATCTCCATTATTAAGATCCTACATTAGTATGGTACATTTGTTACAATCAATGAGCCATTACTGATACATTATTATTAACTGAAGCCCACATTTTATTCGTATTTCCCTAGTTTTTACCTAATATTTCTTTTCTGTTCCAGGATACATTTAGTTGTCATGTCTCCTTAGCCTCTTGTTGGGTGTGTCAGTTTCTCAGATCTTCCTTGTTTTTGATGACCTTGACAGTTTTGAAGACTACTAGACAGATATTTTATAGAATGTCCCTTAATTGGGATTTTTTTTAATGATTAGACCATAGTAATGTGTTTTTTGAAGGAAGACCACAGAGGTAAAATGCCAGGGATAAAGACTATAGAGGTTAAGTGCTCTCGTCATATCGTGTGTCAAGGGTACTTATTATCAATTTGACTTATCACTGTCGATGTTAACCTTGATTGCCTGGCTGAGGGAACGTTTGCCAGATGTCCTTACTATAAAGTTATCATTTTCTCCCCTTTTTCATACTATACTCTTTGCAAGGGGTTTTTTTATCTCAGGTACACTCAACCTTCTTGAGGGTGGAGTAGCTACATGTATCATTTGGGATTCTTCTGCATGGGAGATTTGTCTTTTCTCCCTGTCTATTTATTTATTTGTCTATTTATTTATTTGATCTATTTGTTCAGTGTGGACTCATAGGTGATTATTTTATACTCTAGGTTATAATCCAATCCTACTTTTCTTGTCGTTCTTATTGTTCCAGCTTTGGCCAATGGGAACTCTTTCAATTGGCTCCTGTGTCCTTTTGACACATCCCCATTATTATGTTTTTGTTTTTAGTAATATACAATATACATATATACAATTTTATATACTATATATATTTATGTGTGGAATTGTTTGTATCTATATTTAAGCTAAATATATGTTTATACTGATATATCTAACTCTAATTCATTACCACATGGATCATTCTAGCTTCCTCTTCTTACTTATCTGTAACCTTTCATTCCAACAATGAAAGTTTGGCTTCCACAATCCATCATTTACCTAATTGTTTAATTCCAGTATACATGCATAGTGGTTTCAGAATTGTAAACCTACACTCCCGTGGGAAACAACTTTATCAATTAGATTACGGTATTTATGTGTAGTGTTTTTTGCCTTTTGTCTTCCAGACTCTACTGATTTGCAAAGTTACTTTAGTTAGCAATTTTTCCCCATTATCTCTTTCAGTTAGGTTGTTTCATACGTTATTAATACACTTAGATTATTTGGTCAAATCCTGGCATTCTCTCCATCTTCCAAAATGACTTTTCCGAAAGTTGAATAATTAAGATCCATTCTTAGTGCTGTAAAGTTCTATGGGTTTTGACATATGTGGCATCATGAATTCATCATTTACAACATCATACAGAATAGTTTCACTGTCCTAATAGCTGAATAGCTTCACCTATTCAGACCTCAACACCTCCTCCCACAGACCCTGGCAGCCACTGATCTCTTTACCATCTCTATAGTTTTGTCTTTTCTAGAATGTCCTATAATTGGAATCATACGTAAGTAACCTTTTCACCCCATCTTGTTTCAGTTAGCAGTATGCATTTAACATTCATCTATGTCTTTGTATCACTTGATAGCTCATTACTTTATAACCGCTGAATAATATTCCATTATGTGGACATACCAGTTTGTTTACCTGTTTATCTACTGAAAGACATCTTGGTTGCTCCCGGTTTTGGGTGATTATGACAAAGCTGATACAAACATTTATGTGCAGGTTCTTATGTGGACATAAGTCTTCAACTCACTTGGGTAAATACCTAGGAGCATGTTTGCTGGATCATAAGTTAAGACAATGTTTAGTTTTGTAAGAAGCTGCCAGGCTGTCTTCCAAAGTAGCTGTACCATTTTGCATCCCACTAGCAATAAATGAGAGTTCCTGTTGTATCACATCCTAGCCAGCATTGATATTGTCATTTAAATTTTTTTTAATTTTAGGCATTCTAAGTGTGTAGTGGTATCTCATTATTGTTTTAATTCACATTTCTCTAATAACGAATAATGTTGAACATCTTTTCATATGCTTATTTGGAAAGGACCTATTTTTAAGGATCTAAAAATCCCTCATCTGATGTGAATTGTCTTTTTTGTGGTGGGAGTTTATCACTATTTAGTATAAACTTGTAGAAATTGAGAGAAGATTCCCTTTTTTACTGGATGCTTTCTCCCTTATAATTTAAAAATGGCTGAAAACATAGTTCTGATATTATTACTAAACAGGTAACCAGGAGATGGCAACGTCTTTACTGTCAATGAGATTTTTCTTTGTATAGTTATTTACAATGAAGTTAATTTGTGTTCCAAATAACATTAATTTAGAAATTTTAGGTAAGCAGTACAACTTTTCAATGACTTCCCCTAAATGATTTATAAAACTCTCCCTCACCTCTGATTAAAGGGCACGGGACATTGGCAAGGGCCACTTCATAGACTTCCAATGCTTCTGGCTTTAATATTCTGTGCTAGATTCACTGAACTCTTTTACAGATGCTAAGCATTCAATCCTGAAGGCTCCACTTCATCATCAGGTAATTAGTATTTTCATTAACTTGCTTATTGTCAAGGAAAATGAGCCTTGATCATCTAATTTTTCCTCAATGAGTTGAATATTGTAATATATCTATAATTAATGTGCTTTATGCCACAAACGTGTAATGGAGTGGAAATCTGAGGCTGCTCCCAGCAGTCACTGTCAGTAAATGTTTGATGAATAAACAGAGACTTTCTAATGGGAAATGGTGGCGACTTTTATAAGCAGACACAATAAAGACTTTATTAACATACTTAAGAAGCATTCTGGGAAATAGAATTGAATGCATTATTACTGTAGGCTCCTTTTGTGAAAAGTAAATTTTACTGTCCCCATAACAAATGTTTACTTGTTTGATGCAAGTTGTAGTATCAGTATTTTATGGTGTAGTCTACAATTTAATACAATGAAGCTTAAGTTAGCTACGTATTCTTTATGGATTTGAGATTGTCGGAAAAAAAGAAAACTACTAGCAAATCTGTTTGTTAATCATTTGCATACCTGGTTTATGTGGAAAGAAAACAGTATATACTTTTTTCAGGATTTTTAAGAGCCCAAAGACAAATTTCAAAGTATTTATGCTAGCTAATAAATAGAAGAAGTAAATATGGGTGTGTATTTAGTTCCACAAATAAAGAGTCCAATTTTAAGTGGTAGATTAAAAATAAAGTGCAAATGGATTAAATTTTAAAGTATATGACCGCATGCTCTAATGTGGAATCTAGAGACATGTGAATTTCATTGTATGAACATATTTTTCTTTGCCCGTGGAAACATTCAGTAGTTAGATTTAAGAATTGCCCTTTCTTTGCTATTGTTAAATAGAATGGGAAGGGCAGAAGGGAGCCTGTTCATTGTTCCGCCTTCATTCTAATGATGAGGCATCTGCAGTGGGAAGATTTTAAATGATTTTCCCACAGCTCTAGAGCTAGAAAGTGGCAGCATGGAACTGGAGCCCATATGACCTTGCATTTCTCATTGCACACTCTCTATTGCATGAATTTCTAAGTGGTCAACCCTTTCACTATTGTCGCTTGAACAACTCTCACAACACTGTCCCCAGGACCAGGGGGATGGCAGCCTGAATCTTACGTGGACAGACAGGAGTCATTTCTAAGTTTGCCCTAGCTTGGTACATCCCTGGTTTTAAGCATTCTGTAAAGATGAAGAGAAAAGAAAATAAATTTGGGCAAAGAGCAGCATTCAGGGAACATTCTAACCATGGCAAGCAGGGAGCCAATTTGTCCTTTGCATTGTAGACAAAGAGGATTTACTCGTATGAAAATCAGATCATGCCATCTCACTGCTCAAACCTTCCAGTGGATTCCCATTGCTCTTGGATTAAAGAATAAACTTGTTATAAGGCCTGCAACCTCTGCCCACACTTCTAGCATTATCTTATGGCATCTCCAGCCCACTCTCCAGTGCACTGCCACATGGGCCTTATTTCAGCTCCTCAAACACATCATGTTCTCTCTCACCCCAGGGCCTTTTTTTTTTTTTTTTTTGCTGTTTTTCAACCATCCCCTTTCCATCCTTCAGGATTTGGTTCAAACATCATTTTCTGGAGGAAGCCTTCTCTACAGCAGTTTCTTTTTTTTCTACGTACTTATAGAACGTGAACTGTGTTGTTCTTAGGGCCCCCAATCTCATCTGTGTGGTTGAGTGAGGTCTGTCTACTCTACTGTCTGGAAAGTTCTTTAAGCTGAATTTATATCTGTTTTTGCTTACTGTTATGTTCCTAGTGCCTAACACAGTGCCTGGCACATAATGGGCACTCAGAAACATATCTCATAAATAAATAGAGTTATTTTCACATGGAATATTGAGATACAGTCATTCTTCTTATAGACATAGTGTTTAAATTACGAAGATGCTTATACTCTTCAGTCTACTGTTGCTGTATAGTATTCATGAAAATCTTCTCATGACAGCAATGCTCCTCTACTATATATAGTGAGCGATTATTTGGAAGAGAATGGGATGTGAACACAGGGTGATAGAAGACAGAGAGATTTAGCTCTTTCCAAAGGGCTTAACCAGCTGGGACTTTTTTTTTTCAGAGCAAGGTGGGCTAAATTAATTCTTCAACACACATTTATTTTGAGCTTCAGATTCTTACTTCCAATTGCCAATTAGACAGCCTCTCATACATCTGTACATTCCTCAGCCAAATCAAGCACCATATACTGAATTCCTTTTCTGTATCCTCCTGCTGAGTCCTCTATCTCTGTAACACAAAAATTATTCTCTACTCCCTCTGCTCTCTCAGCTCCCAAGTCCAATCCATTTTTTAAGAAAGTTCTTCTCCTAAATATCTCCCCTCTTTTCTCATCTTTTCACCTGGTGCTGGCCCAGATTTGAGCCACCTCTCATTTGGATTATTGCCCCAACCTCTAAAAGTGTTCTTCCTGCTGTGAATGACCACACACACCAACCCATCCTCCACTACCACCAGAGGTTCCCCTTCAAAGATTAAGTGTGACCAAGCCAGTCCCCTATTTAAAAACTCTTAAACTTTTGTTTTGGGCCAGCTATGGACTCCAGGATAAAGTCCTAACTCTTTAGGACTGCAAATAAGGCCTTTCACAATATCATCACGACTTATCTTTCTAGCTTCACTAAGAGCCATCCTGGACACACACCCTACACTCCAGTCATTTTGGTTTATTTTGTTGTTTTTATTTTACTTATTTTTACCAATTGTTTGTATTTAAGGTATACAATGATGCTTTGACATATGTACACATTGTGAAGCTATTGCCACAATTAACATATTCATCATGTCATATATTTACTATTTTTTGCAGTGAGAACATTTAAGATCTACTCAGCAATTCCAAGTATACATTATTACTCATATTAGCCATAGTTAGCCTGCGGTATATTAGATCTCTAGAACTTATTTACCATATAACTGAAATTTTGTACTCTTTGACTAAAATCTCTCCATTTCCCATACCACCTCCAGCACCTGGCAATCACCTTTCTGCTCTCTGTTCTGAGTTTGACTTCTTTAGGTTCTACATGTAAGTGAGATCAAGCAGTATTTGTCTTTCTATGTGTGGCCCATTTTATTTAGCATAATGTCCTCCAGGTCCATTCATGTTGCCACAAATGACAGGATTTCCTTCTTTTTTAAGGGCTGAATAAAATTCCATCAGTGGAATATTTTCTTTATCCATTCATCCGTCAGCAGACACTTACGTTGATTCCATATCTTGGCTATTATGATACTGCAAGGAACATGGAAGTGCAGATATCTCTGAGATACTGATTTCAATTCTTTGGATATGTATCCAAAAGTGGGATGGCTGGATCACGTGGTAGCTCCATTTTTAGTTTTTTGAGGAATTTCCATAGTGGTTTTCATAGTGGCTGTACCAATTTACATTCCCACCGACAGTGTACAGGGTCCCCTTTTTACCACATTCTTGCCAACATTTGTTATCTTTTGTCTTTTCATTAATAGCCATCCTAATAGGTGTGAGGTGATATCTAATCGGGGTTTGCATTTCCCAGTGATCAGTGATATTGAGCACTTTTTCATATACCTGTTGACTATTTGTACGTCTTCTTTAGAAAAATGTCTCTTCAGGTCCTTTGCCCATTTTTAAATTGGATTATTTGTTCTTTTGCTATTAAATTGTATGAGTTTTTTATATATTTTTGGATACCAGCCTTCTAATGGATATATGGCTTTCAAATATTTTTCCTCTTTCCGTAGGTTGCCTTTTCATTTTGTTGTTTGTTTCCTTTGCTGTGCAGAAACGTTTTAGTTTGATGTAGTCCCAAATGTTTATCTTTGCCTTTGTTGCCTGTGAAACTCCAACTGTTTCTCTTGTCTTTAACATACATGGACTTTCAGGAATCATGTAATATTCCTGCCTAAAATCTTCCAATTATTTCTACAAACTCTCAGAATCAGATCTAGAGGTACTTTATTCTTGTAAAGATTATATTTATCTATGATACTTTAAAATACTTTAAGTTTTGGGTCTTTTGAAATAAAAGACTAAATATGAAATAGAAGTGCTTTATAATTTCTGATGACTTACACTCACAATTTTCAGAATATGGCCTAGGTAGCGTAATAAGATAATGGAATTAGTCAGCAATTTTGAATATAAAATACTATCTAAATTAATTTTCTTTACCCTTATGCCCCTAAAATAACAGAGCAACACTTTTAAAAGGACTGGCATTATGTGCAAGGAACCTTCAAAAAGTTCATGGAAATATTAGTATTAATTTTAATTCTATTTTCCCACAAACCTTTTGAAGTACTCTCATATCTGAAATTTTGGATCAGAGAGTCTGAATTAGATGTCTTTCCTCTCATGTCTTGTCCCTTACTTATGACCCTGGGCAAGTGTTCTTTTCTTATTTTTCTCATTTGTGTAATGTAAATTACAGTAACTAACATGGGTATGATTTTGAAGGTCAGATTGAGGTACAAAGTGGCTTGTAAATGAACTCAATTGTATCAGGTGCTTGAAGTACCTGCTTTGATTTTTCTCATTTTTTCTGAATTCCAGAAAATAATTCACCTTAGTTAGTCCCCCACTCTTTCCCCTATTCTCAGGACATTTGAATTTTGATCCCCATTAAAGCCTTAAGCCAGGGTAATTAAGTTCATCAAGAGAACACAAGCAAGTAGGAGCCACTATTAAGCAAACAACTTCAAAAAATTAATTAAAAAAAAAAAAATTTTAAATACTTTTACAAGAAATTAGAGATATTGGCCAAAACAAAGAAAGGATGGTAGAAATGTCTGCAGGCTTTATACCTAGTACACAACTGTGTCTGAAAAATCAAATATTTATTTATTTATTTATTCATTCATTCATTCATTTATCCATTTATTTAATTATTTATTTATCCATTTAATTAATTAATTAATTATCTTTGCATGCTGGCCAGTATGGGAATCTGAATCCTTGACCTTGGTGTTACAAGGCTGTGCTCTAATCAACTGAGCTAACTGTCCAGTCCCCCTCAAAAATCAAATTATTGAGTCATCACTATCATGGAATTTCAAGGAACAAGGTAAAAGAGAAAAAAATAAAAGGTATTTTTGTATATTTGCATGCTGGCTAGAGATGCAGTTTTTGCCTTCCACAGTGAAAACTAGATTAGAATTATGCAGTGAGTTTGTTCATTAACTCAATTATAAAGCTATTAATATTACTCTACTTAAAATTCTCACCTCTTTATAAATACCTTACCACACATACAGAAAAATTTTTACTTTCATATATCTTTGCAATATGCAAAGAAATCACCAATGTCCTCTTCCCCACAGGTTTAACTCAACAATATATTTTTGAAGTGTTAATAAAAACATTGAAACTGAACAGGTAAAAGTACTAAAATATATAGCTTAATGACTTACGGGTGTATATAAAACAGATTGTGCTGTCTACATGAATAGAAACGTCATAGTGATTCTTAATGGACAGAAAGACTATCTGTGACTTATTTCCTTTCTAAATGATTTCTAAATGATCATCCCAGATTTTACTGATTTCATTTTTCTATTTTAACTTTTTATATTTAAACAAGTTTACCATAAAGTCTAACACAGAATCCTCCAAGAGAGTAGTACTGAATAGAATCACAATTTAAAATGTAAAACTCATAAAAACTTTTCAAAATATCTGAAATAATAGTACAAGAAATGTGGTTATTTTTCTGGATGAAGATAGAAGGGAGGAAAAATTGGGCAAAATAATCCATGTAAAGGCATCTGGGTCCTAAGGCACACTGACACTTCCCTAATGAACTACAGTGCACATAAAAATAATTACTCATGTGAGGAAGGCACTGCCAAGGTTAGAACCAAGGTCTCTGGTTTTTAATAGAAGTGTTCCATGCCTGCACTAAAAGAACAACTTCCCTAGCCCAAGCATTAGGGCATCTGTCATACTTAACTCAGAATAGTTCAGGAGTTCAGTAAAGCATCAGATGGAGTTCAGCACTTTTATTTCTCAGGGTATTAAAACTATATATAATAAAGAAAAAAAGGGGGTTCTGATGAACTACTTGACTTTGCGGGTAGAACATCAAAGAGGTTAAACTATAATTTCTGAGATTCCAGGAAAAAAAATTCCCCCTACTATAGCTATTTCTTTTTGTAGGAATTTTTTGATGGCTTTTATATGTGTGCTTCTGAAGACACTGAAATGAATGATAAGCAAATACTTAAGGAAAAACATAGGCTGAAGCAGAAGGAGAAAGGCTTGTCTATATCTCCTCACTTAATTTAATAAACTTGGTTAATGTACTCATTTATTTTTGGATTCTGGAGAAAGTATACATCAGTAAAAGTAGAGTNTGAGCGCTGTGAGCGCACCGGTCATCCCTATATGGGATCCCAACCCGTGGCGGGAGCGCTGCTGCGCTCCCAGCGCTGCACTCTCCCGAGTGTGCCACGGGTTCGGCCCGATAAGCAAATACTTAAGGACAAACATAGGCTGAAGCAGAAGGAGAAAGGCTTGTCTATATCTCCTCACTTAATTTAATAAACCTGGTTAATGTACTCATTTATTTTTGGATTCTGGAGAAAGTATACATCAGTAAAAGTAGAGTCTTTGAGGGAGTTAGTACCTGCTAAATTGCACGGTTTCTTTCTCTGTGGCTATTTATAGAAAAACACAATTTCTTAAGGATGGGGTGGCAGTGGCTTTCCAGTGAATGGGGCCTCATGAGGAAAGTAGGGGGGAAAGGATTCTTGGGAAAAGCATGCCAAGTGTTAGGGAGGACAAATGCACAGATTGAAGGACTAGATTTCCTTGGTCCATTGAAGCTGATGACACACTGTCATCACCCAATAATAAATTTAATTCTTTCAGTCTTTTGAGGCATGAATTCTTGGGAGTAGCTAGTATACTTGTAATTGGAGAATTTTGCTCAATAAGCAGGATTCTTCGCAAAAGGGGCCAAAGTTGAGATAGAGGTGTTGGATTAATGAAGGCATAAAAGCAGTTTAGGACCTCGGTTAGAGACGTTGGGAGAGAAGTGTGGGCAAACCACTTACCATGGAGATTATAACATGTGACGATTGCCATTTGATTTTTTGAATCTACAAACTGGATTTCATACTCCTGCCTCATTTTTGTTCTCGAGAGCACCCTATAACTGGATGACAATAATAGGGCTGATGTACCTGGAGACACCTTGCTGATTTGGTGATATCTTTCTTTTCTAGGCAAGATTGGGTGACTCTGCCCTCAGGGCCCTTATCCCCCACTCCCAGAAAAAAAGGGATGAAGAGTTCTGGCTGGAGTGTATCTGGGGACACACTGAATTGGTAACTCAAGCTTCCTATGATGCTTCTTTGCCAGAATAATTCGGATCATTAGGACAGGAGCATTCTTTTCCTTGTGAATGTCCATCTGCTGTGGATTCTGCTAGCTCTGTGGTTTGAGATTATTGATGACTATCACAGGAGAGGAGAGTGTTTCTTCTGAGAATCGAATGCACACAGTGAATACCACGTGATTCACATGAAGCTCTCTTTGATTTGTAGAAATAGCAAGACCCGAGGTGCAACTATGGGGAAGGTGGGAGGAGGGAGAGATCAATCTTTCCATCCAATAAGTTGCCATATTACTTCGGTGCTGTGACTCATGGTATGACCAGATCCTTTGCTTGGTGGAGATTACATATTAATGTCTTCAGAGAGTTGGAG
>NW_007728878.1:90405-91562 GCF_000696425.1 Galeopterus variegatus | reverse complement strand
TGGTATGACCAGATCCTTTGCTTGGTGGAGATTACATATTAATGTCTTCAGAGAGTTGGAGAGATGTGGTTGAGCAATCTAGGAAGACACATGAGAGGATTTGCCCAGGCTTAAAAAGGCTGGCTCTTTGAAATACTATAAGTTTTCCAAAACATCAATTAGCTCAAATAAAAATGCAAATCAAAGAAAAACTTTCTCAATCTTTTAAAATATAATGTCATAACTCAGATTCCCAGCCCATCTTTTAGGTGCCCCCACCCCTTCTTTCCCCAAAAGTGTGATGATAAATTTTCAGTTTCAACTTTACCTATTATTTTAGGAGGATGGCTATTGGAAAAAAGAAAAAAAGAAATTATCATTTTAAAAATACATGTACTTAGAGTGCTTTTGAAGAGGAGCTTATGACACATAATACACAATTATCACAATTTTGTATAGATTTTACTAGCTCAAATGCTAAAGTCAAGCAGATATTGGATTCAAATATTGTCTCCATTGTCCACATTATAATTTTGTGTTTTTAAACAAGTTTATTTCTTTGAATCTCCTTTTCCTTATACAAGGGGTCTTCAAAGAACTCATGGAAAATGTGTATTTTAAAAAAACTATGCATGGATTTCAAAAAAATTTTTTTGCATCTAAATAAATTTGTACTAACTTGTTATAACATGTCTGAGCAGGATCTAGTTTGAGGCACTAAGAAGGATATGATATCAGTTTGAAAAGAGCCCCTATCAGGGCAACATGATTTATGCTCAAATTGAAGCAAGAACAGACATCAAATTTATGGTGAAGCTTGGGTGGAAGAATGGCAAAATCATCGATGCTTTGCAAAACATTTGTGGGGACAATGCTCCAAAGAAATCAGCAGTTTACAAATGAATATCTCTTTTTCAGAAGGGATAAGATGATGTTGAAGCTAAAGCCTGCAGCAGCAGACCATCCATATCAATTTGTGAGGAAAAAATTGATCTGTAATTGAAGAGGACTGATGATTAACAGCAGAAACAATAGCCAACACCATAGAAATCTAAACTGGTTCAGTTTACACAATTCTGACCAAAAAATTACAGTTGAGCAAACTTGCTGATTGATGTGTGCCCAGATCAGTTGTAAACAAGGGCAGAGCTTTCAATGGAAATTTTAAACAAGTGGGA
>NW_007728878.1:88158-89360 GCF_000696425.1 Galeopterus variegatus | reverse complement strand
GAAGTGGTCCAGTCAAAGCAAAAGCTGACCGGCCAAGCGCACAGATGATGGCCACAGTTTCTCGGGATGCTCAAGGCATTTTACTTGCTGATTTTCTAGAGGGCCAAAGAACAATAGCACCTGCTTATCATGAGAGAGTTTGAAGAAAGTTAGCTAAAGCTTTAGCAGAAAAACGTCCAGGAAAGCTTCACCAGAGTGTGATTTACCAGAGCAATGCTGCTGCTCCTTCCTCTCATCAAACAAGGGCAATTTTGCAAGCGTTTCAATGGGAAATCATTAGGCATCATCTTACTGTCCTGATTTGGCTCCTTCCGACTTCTTTATGTTTCCTAATCTTAAAACATCTTTTAGGGCACCCATTTTTCTTCGGATAATAATGTAAAAAAGGCTGCATTGACAGGGTTAAATTCTCAGGACCCTTAGTTCTTTAGGGATGGACTAAATGGCTGGTGTCATCTCTTACAAAAATGTCTTGAACTTGATGGAGATTATGCTGAGAAGTAAAGTTTATATTTTTGATTTTTATCTTTTAATTCCATTTTTCTATAAACATTGTGAAGTCTCTTTCTATGTAAAATGGGGTGATAATATAACCTATTTCTTAGTGCTAGTATGAGAAATAAGTAAGATAATAAATTTAAAATGCCTGACATGCTGACAGGGACCTGAGAACATTTTACACAATGTTGGCTATTTTTATAATTATTATTATTGTCATTATTTTTATCCCCCAACTCTGTTTTATTTTCTCCTTTATTCCAGAATTTTCTGCTTTTCTCCCATCAAATTGAATTGACTTGAACACAGACATATCCTCTTGTGCAGTCTTTATTTACATTATCTGCACTGTCTATTTTCACAAATTTCTGCTCTGCCACTTGCAAATCATTCAAATTAACATAAAGCCCACTGAACACTGTCACATGCAAATAGTGACATTTCAATTTGAATGACTTGCTCATTTTTTTCTTGATTCCTCCAAACTCTTAATTTTTAACGTTTTTGTTTCTCCAATGCATCTTTCGATTGAGAGTTTGTTTTCTATCATAGTTTTATGGGATCTATAATGAATATTTAATTGCTTCACCCTTCTTTCATCTGAATTCTATTAATTAAGCTTGAATATGTCTTCTTTTTCCCTTGTGTCCCTGAAGCACTCTTTTAACTTGTAGCTACTTTCCATTCAAAAAAAAAAAAAAAAA
>NW_007728878.1:84294-87071 GCF_000696425.1 Galeopterus variegatus | reverse complement strand
GTTTGGAGAGGGATGTGTTGCTAATCAAGGACACTGCTGTAGCTCCGTTTCAAACTATCTCAGGTACTAGGGAAACAGTTTATATCATCTTGCATCATGGACATAATAGGTGGCTTTGTTTTTTCCTGAAATAATAGTCTAGGCATCTCATAACTTTGTGTTTGGGAGAAATCCTTTTCTCCTGCATTTTTGTCAGTTCAAGATGGGGGAAATGTCATTTTTGCTAATTCCTAAATGGAGCTGAGGAAATCTCTCAGATATTTCAAAAGGTAGCAGGAAGTAGAATCAGGAAAATGCCTCTGCAACCACCATTAACTGCTGGTTTCTGTTGTTTTTATGGTCCACCTCTTTACTTTCGTGTTGACATAAGTAACTTGTACAAGGTTATATGAGATAGAGCTGGAATTTGAACGTAGCCTGTGTATGGTCTTTCCATGACTTCTTGCAATTTCTGACATACTACTACAGAGAGATGGCTCTAGCTTCTTGGGAAACATCCTCCAAGTCTTGCCATAGCCCAATATTGGCCTTAGCAGGGAGCTAGAAGCAAGAATCAGGCAGCAGCTCACTAAACACAGAAAATATCCTGAGTCAGGGATTCTTCCCCTACTCTGAGCCCTGCCCTTTCTAAAGACTGAAACTACTTTTATTTGCATTTTAGCCTTTAAGTTAATTAATGGGAATTAATACGTGTGTAAGAACTTTAGAAATTTCCCAAAGGCTCATTATAAATTTAGTGTAAAAGGAGCTGTGGATATTTTTTTTAAAAGATAGGGCCCTCATTAAATTTTTAAGTTATTAATAAAAACATTTTTACCAGGGCAAGTTTAGTGTGAGTGCTTGGATGAAGACATCAGTTAATGCACTTTAGCTGTATATTCAATTGACTTTTACAAGAGAACCCACATGGGTGTGTGTGTGTGTGTGTGTGTGTGTGTGTGCACTCGCGTGTATATGGGTGCGTGTATGTAGGTTGTAAGGGAGGGGTTGGTAGTGAGAAGGACTAAAGGCTGCCAGAAAAGTATATAATCATAATTTCTTTTCATTAGAAAAAAGGTTTCCAACTTAATTACCTGTATTATTTAATCATAACAAACCTCTTCTGTTATCACAGGATGTAGCAGAGAAAAATTGAATTTAGTGTACCTACAAACAGAACTGTGTGCCTGCTCATTTGGGAATTTATATCTTTTTATTCATTTATGATCACCAGCCAGGTAGCCTGATCAAGGATAATAGGAAAGTTTTATGAGAAATGTTGCACTCACCAACTCCACAGCTTCCACAGAGAATATGTGCACAAAAGTAAATCTTAGTACAAACACGAAAGTGGCTTACCTTTTGCTCACTCTAACTGACTTCAAATATAGGCTTATACAGGGTAGGCCTCTGTGGGCTCTTCCCTGGCTCAGCATCATTGCACTTAAAGTCGGAAAGGACCTTAGAGGTACCAACCTCCCATTGCACGTGTGTCCTTTATCTGTGCTTCAAAAGGGTATGCTGGATATACCTGCATTCCCCAGCACAGTGGTTCACCCCTTTGCTAGGAAGCCTGGCCTCTTGTTAGACCACGGAGAAGCTGTTGATCCTTGTTAGAACGTACCTCACCTTGAGCTGAAATCTCCCTCTGTCGGTTTCCACTTGTGCCTCCTGGTCCTGTTGCTCACAACAGTTCTGAAGTGACTATAACACTTATTACACAGCACTTTCAACATATTTAAAGATAGCCTCTCGGCTCCTTCAAATAATCTATCTTACTGAGCTACCGTTTCCTTAACCATTTTTTAATCATATGTTCTAACTTTTGGGATTATGGACACTTAAGTTTTCTTATATCTGAAAGTCCTCTAGGCTGACAACACGTCTCCCAAAATATGACTCCCAGAAGTGGGCACGCTGATCCATATGAAGTCCATGGAATCATAGGTCACTGTGGGACCATGATCCTCCTGCACCTGGAGTCTGAATTCCTTATAAGCAGGAACTGGCCTTAGTTACAGTAGGCAGAGTAGTGAATGAATTGTATGAGTACTCCCTAACCACAATGACCACATTTCACCAACCATTGTTAAGTCAACCAGTGGAATTGGGGCAGAGTGCACCAGAGGGGAGTAAAGTCATGATGGGAGCTTGAAGAGTGAGACAGAGTTCAATCACAAGGGGCCTTATCTGAGCACAGCGGAGGAATGTGAGTTTTATGTGAAATGCAATGGGAAGCTGTGGAGGAGTCTCATGTAGTGAAGAAGCACGGTCTGGTTTGCAGTTTTGGAAGGATTCTTTGCTATATGAAGATTGGAGACAGCAGAGAGTGGAAGACGGAAGACAAGTTACAGGTCCCTGTGACAAATTTTAAGTGAGACAAGAAATGGCTTGGACCAGTTGGTGGCAGTGGAGACAGGAGGACAGATTTAAGATATATTTTATCATGCTTAAAGATTAGATGTGAGGGGTAAAAGAAAAAGAAGAGAAACAGTGGCTTTAGCATCTGGAGTAAGGGCCAGCGTCCGTGAACCATAGTCATTGTGGCTGGGGGGCACTTACACAACCTCATGCCACAAGACTCTGCTCCCCCTTAGAGTTCCCTACACCTCTCCAAGTTAGATCTCCTGTTCCTGCTTCTCCCTTTTTCTCTCTCTTTTTTCCCCCTTGTATTACTGCCTTGTTTTGTTGGAGCAAATCTTTAAATAGTTTCCTGATAAAGCATCTGAGGCAGATAATTTTTTGAGACATTCTATGTTTAAAAATGCCTTTTTTCTCTCTCACACTTTTTTTTTTTT
>NW_007728878.1:79081-83955 GCF_000696425.1 Galeopterus variegatus | reverse complement strand
TCTCTCTCTTTTTTCCCCCTTGTATTACTGCCTTGTTTTGTTGGAGCAAATCTTTAAATAGTTTCCTGATAAAGCATCTGAGGCAGATAATTTTTTGAGACATTCTATGTTTAAAAATGCCTTTTTTCTCTCTCACACTTTTTTTTTTTTGATGGCTTGGCTCCATCCAGTCTTACAGGATGGAAAAGAATTCTCTTCAGAATTTTTCCTGTAGAGAGGATAAAATAAACAAACAAAAACAACTGGTCACATACAAAGGAGCAAGATTAAAAGTGGTTCAGACTTCTCAACAGCAGCACTGGGAGCCAGAGGACATTGTGGTTTTAAACAATTGGGATTTCTGTAGTTTTAGTGGTTTTATAGGACACAATAAAATTGAAGGCATATATTTAATTTACTGTCTTTACTTGAAACTCTCCCTATTTTTCTTTTTATATGACAGACCAAGATGTTTCCCACAAGAAAAGGACCAGTGGCAGAGGAGGGGGATACCATGGGTTTCCCACTTGGCTCTCACTAATCTTGTCTTCATGACTTACCTCAAATGATTCAAGCCAGAGTCCTGAGACACAGGGATCGTAATAAATAGTGAGCAAACTTGTAAAATGCTGATACATTAAGGCTCAAGACATGAGAAGCTTTGGTTGATTAGAGCTTTGGCTGACAGGAAGATGGCTTCCTAGGAAAGACGCAAATTCCTTCAGCATCTGGTATCAGCAGCCATGGCATTGAAGGTGCTCACAGCAGCACTGGAACCTGTGGGTGGCAGCATTTTTCATCACAGAGCCCCTGGTGGCCTCACAGCACAGTTGCCTCTTTGGTTATCTGCAGCTACACAATGACCAAAATGGTAGGTGCACCTTGGCAGCCAGCAGGAGGACTTCTCAGAATGCAGGTGAAAGCCTCCTTTGGGAATTCCCAGAGCTAATTCAAAGGAATTTGAAGAGTGGGCACTCTTAAGGAATTGGTTGGAGAAGAGCCATAAACATTCTATTTTGTCACTGTTGTTACAACTCTTCAGTCACATTCATTCTTCTTGATTTTCCAGAGATATTTTGACCCTTCTTGTAAGCCTATGATGCTGATAGTTGACCTTCATTAATATTCCAGGTAATGTTTACATTATAATAACATTTCTAGGGGGATATTTTGATCCAGAGGGATAAATTCTTAATGATAGAAATTTAGATCTTGCAAAGATATGCCTTAGCCTGCAAAGATATGCCTTAGCAGAGAACCATTCCCTTGTGCCTCTCGTGATTTGTCATAAGTGGTGTTTCATCTCTGCTTGCCATATATTTTCATAATGTCTCTTTGGACTCCCCATCTCTTTTTCCTCACTGGGGTCTCTGAATTATTTTCTGACTTCCACAGTGGTACATGCCAATCGAAGTAGGATTATTTTCATAATGTCTCTTTGGACTCCCCATCTCTTTTTCCTCACTGGGGTCTCTGAATTATTTCCTGACTTCTACAGTGGTACATGCCAATCGAAGTAGGATTCTGTAGATGCACTTTTAAGATACAGAGACTCATTCCCTTCATACTATTTAAAGAGGTACAAAGAACACACTCTAACTGGATTGACTTCACATTTCAGATGTTTAACAAATGTTATGAGCTAGACTGTGTATCTCAAATGTATATTTATATAGTTGAGCACCGTAGAATGTGTCTTCAGGGTACTATTGTAAACAAGCTGTCAAGCCTAACTGGGTTATCTTGGGGGAAAAACACAACCCTGTTGCACATGCTGTTTACAGACCTTGCAAGAAACATTCACTAATCAAATCGATTGGGCTGTTTTTAAAACATGGAGTATTGTGCTATCTATTCAGAAATCCAAAGCTTAGGACTTTGTCTATCTAGCACTGGAAAAGCTATTTTAAAAACTAAGATTCATTCAATTAACAAATTTCCTCAGCATTTTTATTACTGTTACTCTCTCTCTCTCTTTTTCTTTCTGCCAAATTAGATTTTCAGTCATTATAGTGTTGAAAATAAATGTCACAACTTTCGGTAAAGTTAATGTGCTTAACCTTTTCATTCTCCTGCTTTGAGTAGAGAATAAGCAAACTTATTTCAAATATTCCAAATTTCTATGATTAAATCTAAAGTAATTCTTGTTTTGAAGACAAAACACTAGAATTCCTAAAGTAAAATTTTTATTGATTACATTTAATTTTAAGGCTTCTTTGTGAGGAGAATTAACAGAATAGAGGATCTGTGTCAGAAGTATTTGAGTTTGGAGACCATAGATAGCTAAGGGTATCGAAAAGGCTTCCTGGAGGAAGGGAGATTTGAACTAGGCCTTTGATAATAAAAAAAATTTTCCTTCAATGAGGTCAGGAAGGGGAACAACAAGAAAAAAATCTAGGCATGTCTGAGCAACAATGACTAAAGCAATTTAGAATAAAGAATATATATATAAGCAGGGAGTTCAATGAGGAACCTCTCATTGCAATCCAGGCAAGACATTGTGGTAGGGTCAATGTACTGAGCACCTCCTATATATCAGACACTGCTGTAGACAGTGAGAGTATTTGGGAGGGTATGGTGTGAAAGAAATCTAGAGGCCTTTGAATAGAGGATAGTGTGTGTAGGAAAGGGCGACATTCATGAACATTCAGAGGAAAATTACTAATATACATGATAAAAGAGTGTTTTCCACTGCAGTCCAAGGAGTTAAGACAAGCTTGAGGGGAGAAAATTCCTGTAGCATTGACGTCTATTCATTAAGTCTACAAGTATTTACGGAGCCCCCTACTCAGGGTATAGTGCCATAGCGCAGAAAGGAATTCTGAGCTACTAGAATTGATCCTAAGAAAGGCACAGGGCTTCCTCTCAGGATGGGCTGCAGACTAGCACAAGCCTGTCTGGAATGATTGGAGGTAAAGGCACAAAGGGCTTGTGACCTCCCTTGATGGGGCAGGAAGCTCTCAGGTCATCATTATGGACGTTGGCTATCTTTGAACTACAGATTTGCAGAGGTGCCAACTATTAATAGACAGTAGAAAGCAGAGTTTACTGTAAGAGCCTGACAAATATAGATTTGAGATGTCATTATACTGCCAATTTCTCCTCAGCCCGCAAAAGCTTTGTTGGCTCTTGTGTGTCCTCCTTTTTCTTGCTCTTCTTACTAGGACAAGAGAACACAATTGCCTGGGTATAGAGCATACACTGGGTGTCTTCAAACACAAAACGGGCACAAAATAAGAAATAAACACTGTTATTTTAGGCCCAGTTTCTTATATTTATTTATTTATTGTCTGACTTTTCAAAGGACTGAACGTTTCTTTTCCATCCCTTGTTCCTTTCTCTGCTCTGAGCAGCCCAGCACATTTGGACTTACATTTATTTTCATGCATGATTTACAAGATTTCTCTTTGGGAATTTCGAAGCTAGGTCCTTTGCTAATAGAGAATCCTGAAGTCATGTCAGGGAAAGACACACCTTTGTTTAATGGAGCAATAAACTGGCTATGGAGTATCCTTAGAAATTTTTTAAAAGACTGCTGTAGGCAATACTTTGAATGTCTTCCAAATCTCATGTCTTTTTCAGTCTTTACTAATTATAGAGCTGGCATGTTTTTGTGATTATCCCAGTGATAGACTCACCCAGAAACAGAGCAAAGGACTCTTAAAATACTGTCCACACTGTGGTTCTCTACTTACATAGAGGCTAAAATAAAATAGTTCAAAATTTAAGGAATTTCAGCTATAACCCGAAATAATATTGGAGTGATCCTGTGCCTCCACTTGTGAAAAAGTTAAGATGAATTTCAGTTGTATTTTTCAAGTGATATTAAAAAAAATTAAATTACCCATGAAGGCAGAGACATGGCATTGTGGATTTTTAAGTGAGTGATAAATGTCAGTTTACAGTTTCCACTGGAGTGTTGAATTGCTTATCTGGTTAAAGTAAGCCATTGTGGAATTATGGCTGGAGACTTTACAACATTCTTTTCCCCTACAAATCTACTTTCTATTGCCTCAACTTTGCCCTTTATTTTGTGACAAAATATTCTATTTCATTTTCCTCACACATATTCTTGCCTGTATTTTAAAATATTGTACTAATATAATCAATTTTAGGGCTAATTTTTCAATCTTTAATTAGATAAATCTAGTTGTTTTTTTAAATCAATTTATAAACTGCCAAAGGATTTAACTTGAAGTTCTACTTTCTTAATAATGCATTATGAAACTAGGAGATACAATTTACATTGCCCATGTGAGAGTATCTCTATCAGAAAACACTAAATAAATGAATCAGAAATCTGCTATTAGTGGTGATGTGAGGAATATTATTTGTTCGTATAATGTAGACTTTTGAGTTGTCATATATGTCTACAAAAATATTTGCTGAATGTGAAAACTGGGTAAAAACTCAAGAAGATAATACAATGTTTAAACCTTATTTATTGACAAGCACTAATATTTCTGAAAAAATGCTGTCTGAATAATAATTGCTTCCATTTATCACAGGCTGAAAAAGTGCCAGGGACTGAGAAGGATGGTGGGGATACTGTGAACAAGATAAAATCTCTGGCTGAAAGGGCTTAATGTCTGATGGCAAATAAGCCATCACAATACTGTGGGATAATTTCTATAATGAGTAAGTGCAGAAAAGTACACGGGAACTGGGAGCACTTCAGTTGTAGGCACCAGCAAAGAACTCCTAAAGGAAGTCATGTTAAAGATGATGTGGGAGGCATAATTCTAAGATGCTCTCCAATGAGTGATGGTTTTGTGTAGTTCCTTCCCCTTGAGTGTGGGCAATACCTGTAATGTGCTTCTATTCATAGAATGACTTCTGTGATTATACTACATTATGTATCAAAGGTGTAGGGATTTTGCATATGGAAGCAAGGC
>NW_007728878.1:74816-76279 GCF_000696425.1 Galeopterus variegatus | reverse complement strand
TTCAAGGGCTGTGTCATTGCTTCCTACTTTATAACTCCTTTTTTTTCCGAAGGGTTTTCCTTGTCCTGTGAATAGGTACTGGTGGTGTTTAGTTAGCTGAAAGCTAGCTCTTTCACATCGTGTGGCTTATCATTACTATGATTTTCTAAACTTGGCTATTGCCACTGCTAGCGCACAACAAGCTGCAAACTGAAAATGCTGGAAGTTATGATGAGGAATGGGGAAGATTCGCTTTATTTTCTCATTGTGGTTACTGTGCTTGTTTTATTGGCCCTTCTGCTTGCTCTTTCTTTCTGTCTCATTGGGTGTAGACTATGTTTATTGTTGTTTTACAAATAATCCTTCCACTTGGCATTGCTGCTGCTAATTGCCTACTAACTTTCTTCCCATTCCAGTAATGAGTGGCAATTTTGTATCTACCTCCATGCAGATATTATGGTTTCTTATCATTATTTCACTGCATCTATTTCTCCCTTATACTCTATTTGACTTATATGCATATAATGTCTTTTTTGCATAAAGGAAGCAGAAGCCATTTATATTCATAATTATTCCATCTTTTCAAGTATGTGTTCTGTATGGCAATTTAGATTAGGGAACTGAATTACAGTTACTAACATTCTCAATAAAGTTTGAAAATTGTGCAATTGTACAAACACAGCAAAGCCTCTTTATCATTTCTGTCAGGGCAGGAAACTAAAGCCTGTTCTTGCTTTAGGACAACTGGCTGAGATTTCTGAGTGCTAGTGGTAAACTGACCGTTTAGTTGGGACCCTTTTATTGATCCTCCAGTGGTACATTTAAAACTCTGAACAGCTGTGCCATTGACTTATAGCACCTCCTTTTGAAACATTGAGAGCCACGAGACAAAAAGCAATAGAGGGCAGTGTTCTTCTGCTATAGGAAGATTACATAAAACATGATAAAGTAATTATTCTGTGGCTTACTTGAATAGGCATTTCTGCCCATATTCCTATTTTGGATAGGAAATTCCATAGGCATCCTCCAGAGGGTCGCTAATCATTACTGTAATCACTGTTGTGCTGTTAGTTAAAGGTCCTGTCTCTCTCCTGAACTGAAATTATCTCCCACTTCTCTTAACTCCAGGCTCATCCCTTTTCAATCCACTCACCCTGCTACCAGACTTCTCTATTTTAAACAGAAATCTGACTATATCATTGTGTGTTTAAAAACCTTTGTTATCTCCCGACTGTAAATAGGAGATGATAATTAAAAGCTCAAGCTTTGGAGAAAGGGAAAGCTTGGGACAGTTGTTCTATCTGAGTCTCAGTTTCCACCCTGAAAATGGAGGTAAGGATATGGCATAGGGTGATATGTGAGGATTAGAAATAACTCATTCGGGCCAGCTCCGTGGCTCACTCAGGAGAGTGCAGCTCTGGTAGCACCGAGGCCGCGGGTTCGGATCCTGTATAGGGATGGCTGGTGCGCTCACTGGCTGAGCG
>NW_007728878.1:69569-73816 GCF_000696425.1 Galeopterus variegatus | reverse complement strand
CACTCACCCTGCTACCAGACTTCTCTATTTTAAACAGAAATCTGACTATATCATTGTGTGTTTAAAAACCTTTGTTATCTCCCGACTGTAAATAGGAGATGATAATTAAAAGCTCAAGCTTTGGAGCAAGGGAAAGCTTGGGACAGTTGTTCTATCTGAGTCTCAGTTTCCTCCCTGAAAATGGGGGTAAGGATATGGCATAGGGTGATATGTGAGGATTAGAAATAACTCATTCGAGCCAGCCCCGTGGCTCACTCAGGAGAGTGCAGCGCTGGTAGCACCGAGGCTGCGGGTTCGGATCCTGTATAGGGATGGCTGGTGTGCTCACTGGCTGAGCATGGTGCGGACAACACCGTGCCAAGTGTTGCAATCCCCTTACTGGTCAAAAAAAGAAATAACTCATTAAGTGCTTAGTGGAGCCCCTTGCACAATGTGGGCTTTCAAGAAATGTTAGCTCTTAGCTATTTTTTAAAATAGGTATGATTGATTTAAAGTCAGTTTTCCTTTCAGAAAAAGAGAAAACATCAGGAGAGACAATTCATGTAATTTGGCTTCTTCCTTCAATCCATCCAAACTTATTGTAATTCAATTGTAAAGCAACTGTAGTTCACTACTCTGTTTTTTCATGATGCCAGGTTATTTTATATTCAAGTGATCATGACTATTGGAAGAATATTCAATTTTTAGAATCTGATTTTAGGGGGTTGACAGAAATGTCAACATAACATGGCCAAAAAGAAATACATAAACAATCAGATCAAAGAAACTCAGCCAGAAGGGAAGAATCATATTCAGAGCAAGAGAGAAAAAAATGTTCAGAGGAAAATTAAAGAGGTTGACAACAAATTAAATATAGTCAGCAAGAACATTTTATCTGGTGCAAGAGGCTTTGTGAGTTCTGATTCATTTGTGAAAACACGTGCTCATCAGAACAGCCTTGCCTTTGCTGGCCTCCCACCTGGGATGCAGCCCGGTGTCTACCACGCTGCTCTTTCCCTTTATCCACATCTTTGCATCTTTGCTCATTGCACACCTGCTCAGTACTGTTCCTGACCCCACATCCTAGGAGTTGCCGCCAGTTACACCTGTCCCTCTTTACTGCTTTACATTATTTTTCTTCATAGCACTTTTCACTGCTATGAAATATTTGGGTATCATCTATCTTACCCACCAAAATGTGCACCGTCCAAGGTAGGGGCTTTGTGCTATTCAGAGGTATATCTCTGGTTCCTGGAATAGAGCCTGACTTTATAGTAGGTATTCAATAAATACTTGTAGATAAGTAAATGGAGAGTAAATTTAAAGTCCAAACCCCAAGAAGAAATATTTTAAAGGCATTCTCCTACTTTGATAATTGTCAAAGAAGCCAATTTCTCTTAGTTTGTGACTTCTTCCTGAATAAGTCCAAGGTAAGGGAAAGAGGTTTGGGCATCCATTTTCTCTGCAGATAATGTGTGTAATTTATTTCATGCAATTATTGGCATTTAGTAAGTGTTTATTAAGTACTAATTATTATGATTATGAAAGATTAAACATGAGATTTCTACTCAAGAAGACGGCCTGCATCTGACAGCATGAGCACATTGCTCACAAAGTATCTCTGGCCACTGCCCTCTGTCAGACTTGAATGACCACACCTGAGTAGTGTGAAAAACAGAAGGGGAAGGATGAATCACTGGAGACTGTTGCTAAGCAGTGGGCATAACATTTCAGTTATGCAAGATGAGTACGTCTTGGAGATCTGCTGTACATCGTGCCTATAGATTTTAATACTGTATTGTGAACATAAAAATCTGTTAGGAGGGTAGATCTCACGTTAAGTGTTCTTACCACAATAATATATATTTTTTAAAAAGCTGTATTGAGTAACATCAGCAGAACATAATAGCCACCATTCCTATGGTTCCTTCCTGCTTTGAAATTCGGTGCAGTTCCATCTGGCAGAATTTTCAAAGTTCTTCCCTGTGTTTCTTCATCATCCATGCCACACTATTCACAGCTGTGCTCAGAGAGGCCCTGAAAGGGGAGCTGAGAATCAGGAGACATGGGTTTCTGGTTTAGTCTCACCACTGTGTGCTCCTAATGAAATGCTAATTAATCTTCTGCTAAGTCAATTTTCTGTCTGTAAATGGGAATGATGCTAGCTGCCCTGTAGCACCTCAGTGAAATGCTATGAGCAGGAAACGAATGAGGGCCCTAAAATATATTGGCAAATACAAGCATAGAAGTATTCAAAAAGCAACATTTAGCAGAGGGTATTAGCCCCTTTTTTGCAACACCAGTAGAAAAAAAGAAAGAAAGGAAAAAAACATTACAGTCATTTCAAAATGTAGTCCTCCCTACATTAAAGACACTAAAGAGCAGCATCTTGTCTTTAATATTAGCTCTAACCACATAGCTTTCAAACTGCCATTTTATATCTATTTTAAAAGTATAAATGTGAATGACAGGTTACAAAAAATAATTAAGATCAAGAGAAGAAACAACAGAATCTCTGTGAATGCACACATATCTCAATTTTGGTGTATGTTAGCTAAAAATAATCACCAAAAACAAACATGTTATATAAGATACATTATCTTTTTTTTCTTTTTCCATCTCCCTTTTTTTGATTTCTCTACAGATTTTCTAAACTTTGCAGATGCTCTTTTTGCATATTAAACTTAAGTTAGCTTCAAATGGGAGCACAAACAACTCTGCTAAAACATTTCATTCAATGAAAGATAAAGTAGATCACATACCACATTATTATTTTTGCAAAAAGCTATTATGTAAATATAGAGGCTTATATGAACTTAAATAGTTTAAGCCAAGGATGCACAGAAAGGGAATACATACACATCTACCGAAGCAATGCTCACGGCGGGCTGGTTTTAACAGACAATTGCATGCCCTCACTTAAAGGGCAAAGAAGAAACTGTCTATTTCGGTGACTCCATCGTGAGATGGTGCATTCATTCCTCTTATTATATTTTCAAATAAATACATATGGGAAGCATCAGATGTCAATGGTGGCTCGGAGAAGAGTAGGAATTAGTCACACTGGCACACAACACTCAGGAACAATGAACAGTGCTCTGGAAGACCCTTGAATACAAGCCTATTTGCCTCTTAATCCAAATGAATAATTAATGATAATTATCATGCTGCAGTTATTATCTGTGATAATAATATATCCGTAAGGTGAATAAATTCAATCTGCTACTATGCAGAAATGGCAACTCATAATATTCTTAAGAAATACAGATATAATTATCAGTATTAATGGTCAAGGGAAAAAAAGAGATTTTTATATAAGGAATTTACAGCAAAAGGTCTGAAGAAAGGTGGAAATGAATCCTCCTGATGGTGTTTTTTTCTACAGCCATCACCACAGTGGATCTGCTGTGCTGATGTTAGGGTTCTTACTTTTGTGGGTAGGATCCATGTAAGTAAAAGCTTAACCGTGCCTGGTGCACTGCAATCTGCTCATAACATTTCCATTACTGCCTGTTAGAAAATGCCTCTGGTTTAGTTTAAGATCCTGTAAAGGGCATACAAAGCATGTTAGGACAGGTGGGGGTGACTGGGCCACCAACTTGACAATTTAACACTTAAAAAAAGCAAAAAGCCAAACCAAATAAAATGTGAAAAGCTTGGTTATCTGACTGGGGGTGTGATGGGGCAGTGCTGACTCATGGCAGTTGTTGGTGATGGTTGTTCTTTTATAAATGCCCTAACGACTTAGAGTCAACTAGTGAAATGGAATGTAATTGTGGCACATGACCTAATCCTTCTTACCTGCTCTCATCACCACTGGAAGGTAAATTGTTTGGCTCTCTCATTGTGTGTGTGCATGTGCACACAAGGATGTACATGCACACACGTATGCCCTTTTTGTAAAAGTTAGGTACATTGAAGTATAATTTACATAAAGTAAAAATTACCCATTTTTGACTTAGAATTTTTTAAATTTTGAAAAACGTATGCAGTCATGTAACTTCCATCACAATTCAGGTATAGGATATTCCCATCACCCCTAAAGGCTTTTTCATGCTTCTGTGTAAAATCTGTCATTCCAAGACCCTAATAACCATTTATCTGTTTTCTGTCCCTGTAATTTTACCTTTCCCAGAATGTCATATAGATTGAATCATGTGTAGCTTTTTTTGTGTCTGACTTCTTTAATTTAGCATGATGCTTTTAAGATTCATTTATGTTGTTGCATGGATCAACATTTTGTTCTTTCTCATTTCCTGAGTATTTCA
>NW_007728878.1:67367-69197 GCF_000696425.1 Galeopterus variegatus | reverse complement strand
TTATCTGTTTTCTGTCCCTGTAATTTTACCTTTCCCAGAATGTCATATAGATTGAATCATGCGTAGCTTTTTTTGTGCCTGACTTCTTTAATTTAGCATGATGCTTTTAAGATTCATTTATGTTGTTGCATGGATCAACATTTTGTTCTTTCTCATTTCCTGAGTATTTCACCTCCATTGTATGGTTGTATCATAATATATCTATCTTTTCACCAGTTCATGGACATTTGGGTTGTTTTCAGTTTTTAGCAACTAGGAAGAAGGTTCTTATAAAAATTAGCCTATAGATGTTTTTGTGCTCAAATCTTTTCCTTTCTCTTGGGCAAATATCTACAGATGGAATTGATAAATCAAATGTAAATATATACTTAACTTTATAAGACTGCCAAACTATTTTCCAAAGTGGTTGAAAGAGTTAACATTCCAACAGCAATAGATGAGAGCTCCAGTGGGTCTGCATCTTTGACAACACTTGGTATTGTCAGTTTAAAAATTTTGCCATGTGGTTTGTGTGCAGTGGTATGTCATTGTGGTTTTAATTTGCAATCCTCTATTGATTAATGATGGTGAACACCTTTTTATGTATTTATCTACATGTATCTTCTTTGGTAAATTGTTCAAATCTGTTTCCATTTTTAAAAAAATTGGGCATTATGTCTTCGTATTATTGAGTTTTAAGAATTCTTTTTTTGTCCTGAATGCAAGCCCTTTATCAGGCATATGTTTTGCAAATGCTCTTTTCCAGCCTGGGGCTTATGTCATCATTTTGTATACAGAATCTTTCAAAGAGCAAAAGTTTTTAATTTTTTTGAGGCTGTCTGAATTTAGTGAGCAAAACAAAATTGAAAGATTGTGCAGATCAAGACACCTCCATCTTCCCACGTAGATACTAATATTTACTGAGCACTAACTACATATAAGGTTCTAGGCTAAACTTATAAAAGCATGTAAGACCCCACTTAAGAAAATAATACTAGCAATAGTAATTCAGTAGCTTGTATAATTTAGTTAAATGCCATCCTGTACTATGTTATTTTGTCTCTATAGCCAAGCTATAGATAAGTATTTTTACCTAGGGAAAATATCTAAGGGTATAATAATTCTGTGAAAGTGACTTCTCTTTGATAAAATATTACAAATTTATTTGAAGTGTACCATTAATAATCTTCATACTGTTGAGGTTTATCAGCAGAAAACATTACCAGTTACTTGGTATGTCTGATACATTAGCACTGGGAAAAATAACCTTTAATTTGACATTGGTGGAATAAGTCTGAAGTATTAAAAGACTGTAAGATAGAGCACTCTAGAGAATGCTCAATGGCCAGGTTTTAAAAATATTTTTCCAGAGTAAAATTTTCTAAGGAATTACTACAAAACTTTCAAGGTTTACATTCCAAATGTTCTCATATTTTCATATAAAACATTAAGTATACTTTTGCATTTCTGATTAGTTAAGCAAATGGAAAAGATTATCAAGCTCAGTATTTTCAACAGCATTTGAAATTATTTTTCCTCTCTTTCTATGCTATTTCTAAGTTGTCTTGTATTTATTTGGTCTTTTTAAAAAATATTTCTTCATAGCAGTTCTAAAGGTAATCTGGTTTCCAGCTTCCAGTAACAAAAGTGTATCTTTGTAGAATCAGAATTTTTTTGTCTTTTTTTCTTTTAAAATTATTTTCACAACATAATCTTGTTAAAAAGCATAAGCATTAAAATTTGGGGGAACATCAAAAGTTAATTTGGTTTCACAATGAAAAGAAAAAATATATATATTCTCTTTCAGAGATATCCTGATGAACTATGTAAGTTCTGTTTTTACCTCTTTTG
>NW_007728878.1:46746-67331 GCF_000696425.1 Galeopterus variegatus | reverse complement strand
AAATTATTTTCACAACATAATCTTGTTAAAAAGCATAAGCATTAAAATTTGGGGGAACATCAAAAGTTAATTTGGTTTCACAATGAAAAGAAAAAATATATATATTCTCTTTCAGAGATATCCTGATGATCTAGATCTATGTAAGTTCTGTTTTTACCTCTTTTGAGAAAAAAAAAATCCCACAGTAAGAGTGCTTGTTACTTCTGGGGAAGGAATAACAAGGGAACAGGAGTTCACCTCCTAGAGTCCTTTGCCCTCAACAGTGGGAAAATTTTTTTTTTTTAATTCTAAGGGAAATGCTCTGTTGTGACATACAGTTCTTTCACATTTTTTTTCCACTTGTGCCCTGTTTATGCCATTATAAAATTACTTCACTTCACTGGTTTAAATTGACTCAGCAGGGGTTGGGAGAGTAAAACATGTCATCGGAATCTGACCACCTTGGCTTTGACTGATGTTTTTAAAAAGTGTATATTTTCCTAGTTCAGGACAAGGTTTTAGTTCTTACCAGGTCTAACAAAATTAAAAATTCATTTTAGAATTGTTGATAATATAATTTAAATATTGTGATGCATTTCAGTTGAAGAGCCCCCAAAGCAAGACTAAGACATGGTATTGGATATCTGATGTTTAAATATCACCTTTACAGGAGAAAAAATTGCTTTTCTCTAAATTGTTGGAATAATAGATAAATCTATATAGAAGCACAGATGATCAAAAATTGACTGAACTAGAGAAATTAGAATAACCATATTACCTTTTCCGTTCCTAGAGAAATGAAAAACTATTTAATTCTGAGAGACCTTTAAAAGTGAGTCCTTAATCCAGTTCATTGTTTGAAGCAATTATTCAATAATACTCAAAGCCAGAAAATCTTTCCTTAGGTTTGAATCCAATGCCTTGTGCTAAGACATGGCTTTGTTTCCATTCTTCCATAGCCACCGTACTGTGTGTGAAAGCCCCTCACATATCTGAAGACAATGATTAAACCTCCCCCAAGCTTTCCCCAGCATTTTGATCCTTCTGGTGGCAGTGTTCTGAATCTACCCTAAATTCTTCTTTTATCTTCTACAAAACCCTAATACAGGGCAGTAGATCATGATAAAGGTCTGACTAGAACTGATTAATTTGGAGGAAGTGATTACTTTCGTACATCCTATTATTTGAATTGTTTTGTAAAGATTATAGTAGCATGTTATTAACTTACTGCTAGTTTACTCCTCACTGTAAACCTCTGATCATTTCTGATTTGTGTTTCTTTTATGACGATCCCTAGGTTCATCACCCAAGTGAGCACATTAACACACACACACACACACACACACACATATTAATTGTCCAGCTTATATTTTTGCACTTTGGAACTTCTTATTAGATTCTCTCCTCCTCTTTACTCCATAGGGTCACTCAGAAGTGGAATCTTATCCTTTGGTGTGATAGGGTTTGATGGGTTGGCAAAATTTTTATTTTTCTGCTGTGTAATCTTTCTGTTATTCAAACATACAATATGGAACTAAAAAACTAAAAAGCCTGGAAGAGTTCCAGAAAACACTGACAGGCATTGGCAGTGGTGAGTTGGAGCCAGTGCCACAGAGAGCAGCATTACACCAGTGTAAGGAGAAGTAGGGCCTATTTGTGATGAATTTTGGGATTCTGAATGCTTCATGGCAGAGAAGTTTAAGAGAAATAAACTAACTGGGTGACAGTGTTTTACTGACTGGTTCAATCACTAATTTATGCTCACCAATACTTCCTAAGTTATAATTTCTGTGAATTATAATTTAAGTTCCAGACATAGGTCTGTGTAGAACATATTCATTAAGTAAATCAACTTGCAATATTAAGACTAAATGGTATTAATGATATTTCTTTAATTTATCTGGAAAAATATATGCTACTTCTTAAATTTAAATGCTTCGTCGATCTGAGGAGTCTTTTGGAAATTTGCAAAAATATTTTGTGTGGAGTTAAAGTAATAATTATGTCATACCTAAGTGTTTTCATAAACTAGTCTCTTCATAACCAGATACTAGATGTGCTGCCTGACATATGTAGAGATGATAATGTAGAGAATTATTATTATCGTGATAATAATAATCCAGGGTTTTATGCTTTGAAGTAATATATTTACCCTGAGCTCATATGTTCTTTTATTTGGGACTAACTAAATTTCTAAAATATCTGGCCAAAATTAATGGGAGCAGTTGTAGATGTGAAACAAACTAAATGCATGAAAATAAAATATAGAAGTTTCTAGAATTTTTTTTCACTTAAAATTCTACAGGAAGACTTTCTGATTTGCATTTCCTTTGTGAGGACCCCCAAGTTTATCACCTGGGTGAGCACATTAAAAAATACATCCACACACACACACATTCTACATTTATAATTATATTATTGCCATATATAGGTGATAGGACATGGTCTAATGTGCGGCACTGCAGCTCATATTCAAAGGGCCATCCCATGTTTTTGTACGTAATGGGCTGGAGCAAGATGACCTAGTTTTAACTTTCACTATAGTAGTCTTGAGTCAAAACTGTGTGAGAAGTGAGTTTGTATTTAGTTCTTCCCACCTTCCTTTCTTAGCCCCCTTCCTTTCATCTGCCCAGACCTGTGGTCCTCAGTTACTTAGTATTCTCCAGCTGTTGGCTGTTGCTTAGAATCTTCTACTAAAGCATCACCACTTGAGTGTTCTCTCCTTCCCAGAATCTTATACTCCAGCTCTTTTCCTCTGCTCCATCCAAATGGATCTGTCCTATGTCCCATACTCAGTACTCTCAAATGACAGGAACTAATATGATTTTTTAAAAAAATGTGAGCCATTGAACTCTTCACCTACAGTGATTAGTATTGTGAGAGTTTCAGATGAAGGGGGAGACATTTTAGGATTAGAGAGTGATTTGGATTTATGTATGTTGTGTATGTAAATCCACATACTTCCTTAACACATTTGGCTTACTCAGAAGTATGACTGAGAATAAAGCAAAAATTGCTATTGATTTCCCCAGAGTACATGGCACTCCTTCCCTTCATATGGTGCTTTTCAAAAAAATATTTTCAATGGAATATTCATTGGCATGGCAACTTTAACACCATGATAAAAAGACATTGGAGAAAGTAGAGTGATAGAGAAGTCAACAGGCTGGAGAGGGTCAATGTTCTTGCTTCCTCACAAACCAGTCAGGTAGGCTCCACCCTCTGGGACCCACCCCTGAAGCTGACTCCCCCTGGTGTTACAACCTGGAATTGGTTCTGGACTAACCATGAGCCCATCCAACTGAGGGGAGCCTAAGTTGTTTTGGGAACTCCTTGTAGCTTCTAGAACATTCACTTCTGGCATGTCAGCTTGAGGGGAAAATTGACTGGCTGGGAAAGTTTACTTTTTAACGCACATATTGGCAGAGTTTGATCTCTACTGACAGAGGAGAGATATTTTCAGGCATTATCACATTGCTGAGGAGCTATTAATTTTGAAAAGAAGGCAGTATCCCTTCTGGGTACTCATTTAACAAATTTTAATTGAGCACCTGTTGCATTAATGTATTGAAGAAAAAGGACATCGGTATTTAAGGAGCTTACACCCTAGTTGCACGAAAGCCCATCATAAAATTTAAATCACTATACAAATTAGTTATTGGCTACAAGTTACTATAAACGCTTATTCAATAAATATGTAACAAATGCGTCTATATTGTGAGCACTGTGCTTGGCGCTAGGGACATTGGAGAATATTAAGGTACATGAGGAGTTTTCAGTCTAAGGTAGACAGTTATTTAAACAAATAGACAAAATGTCAGGAATTGAGTTCTATAAGAGAGACAGATACAAAGTGCTTCTGGACCACTAAGAGGGGCACAGCTAACTACTTATGAAGATGTAGGGAGGTCTCTACTGAGGAGATGGTATTTGATTTAGATTTGAAGGATGAGAGGGTAGGGTAGGGTAGAAGACAGTCTGGATAGATGGAAAGGGGGAAATCCAAAGTTGCGGGGGAATTTCCGAGTCCGGAATGCTGTGAATTCATTCATCTGCACGGGCAGGTAAGAACTTTGTGCATTAGACTCACCTAACTTCATAACTTTTCTCAAACTAATGCAATGGACCAGTTCTCTTCCTTCATACCTGGGCTGATTCTGGTCACAATACCTTGCCCCTTACCAGTAGGTTGCTTATTCTGCCTATTAGTATCTCAACAATATCTTTATATTTGCATAAAAAATCTCCTGCACGATGTGATAACAGCTCAAGTGTAATAAATACATGCTGTATAATAAAATAAACAAAATAGAAAACATTCATATTAATATAATATGAAATTATCCTTTTAGAATATAAATGTTGTCACCTAGTCAAGTTTTAAAAACGTCTTAAGTGTAGCACTTTTATCCCTCTTATCTTTTAAAAACATAGCTCCTGAATTACCAGCTGATTCTTTTTCTGTGCTGCTATTCCTTGGAGGTCTGGATATAGAAAACCAAGTGCACATTGGGCTCAGAGAATTGGACAGGAATCCCATGCATTGACACATTGACCCTTACCCTAGCAAATTGTCATGGGTTGGCATATGTGAATTCAAGTTATAGCAGAGAAATGTCTGCAGAGATTTATGATTTATTTTGATGACCCTGAATGTTACACTTCCTCCCCTTTAGGAAAAAATAATTTTGTCCTTCAACACCTTCAAAATTGGGGTATTTAACGTTCTGTGATTCTGTGAGTTTGTACTTGATGCAACTGGAGTTTTTCTTTTCTTCTCTTAAACTACAGTCTCCTCCCTGCCTTTCATCAAACTCATAGTCAATGAGTCTTTGTCATTGAAATTCTCTCCTCATAACCCTCTTCCAGGTCTTCATTATGACCCTTTCATTCCAGGACTTCTTTACCTACAATTTGCCCCAGAAGATCCTCTCATTTCTCTCTGTACATATTTTTCCATTCATTTCCCTTTCTTTCTCATGGTTTTATAGACCCCGAACTCCTCTGCTTTCTCATCATCCACTAATTAGCATGTCTCCATGGTAACATACAGTTGCAGAGCAGGAATCATTCTCTGTACTGGCTACTGCTGAGCAACCTCTGGGCCTAGCAAGGAGGGGCCTTGACCTGATTAAGATAGCAAGACTTTTCTCTTCTTGGCAGGAGAGGATCCATACATTTCAGAGAAGGCCCTGTTTCCTAGGGGAAAGAATAAGTCAATTTGGTTGAAAAGGAGTGCATACTTGGACTCAGGCAAGCAAAATCAAAGTATGAAATAAACTAAGAAAATATTTTAAAAGATGTAGGAAAAATATCAAATGCTGACTCTCTGCTCCTGGTTTGTAAAGATTAGCAGTGCTTTGATCTGGAAGATGCTATGAAGCAACTGGTAGCAAATATTTGGCAGCATTTACCTTTTAATTTACTTATACAATTCAGTAAGTGTGCCTCATGGGGCTGAATCTATGACAAAGAACAATCCTATTTCTAGCTTTATGTGGTTTATTTATTTATTTTTAAATTTTATGTTTACTATTTTCAACTAGATATTAACCCATAATCGTACACTTACTTAATCAGCTATAATGGCATTAATTATTATAGGAGTTTACCACTGATTTTTTTTTTGATAAGTTGTATGGTGTTATAGCATACATATAAGAACACATTTCTTGTATATTTTTCTATAGTTAGGAGGCAGGAAAGATATTATTAGTTACCATTTATTTAAGTACCTATTATGTATTAGGCGCTATACTACGTGTTTTATTTATTTTGTCTCTGAACTTCATAACAACTTTTCAAGGGAGGATACCGTTATTCCAGTTTTATATATGAATAACTGAGATTTACAGAGGTTAAGTAATGTTCCCAAGGTCAAAAAGCTAGTAAGAACCTGGCACTGGATTCCTGGATACCCAGAACCAAGTCTGTGTACTATTATGCTTTACCTGTACACTCCTACGTAGATGTTTGTATGAGGATTAGAAAGCTATGTAGAGGCAAAAGTGTAGACTCCTATTTTTGTAGGAAGACCTCCAAAGGTGGGCAGAAGTCCAAGTTCTCTCGAGTTGGAAGCTATAGTAGCTAAGAGATTGAAGACCTGAGCAGCAGATGATTTCCCTGGATGTGATGGAATGAAATGTTTTAGCAACATGTGGAGCCTACAAGAGTGAGAGTTTATTGCTAGAAAGCACGTATGTCACGATGTAAGCTTGTGTAAACTGGCCGGAAACACTTTGTCCCCAGACCTGTACATCCGGGATGACACTGCTGTCCTAGAACTCTGCTTTTGGTGGCGAGTGGGGTTGAACCACCCGTGCATGCTGGAAAAGTGCCAACCTTTCATCACTCCTTTCCTCAACATTTATGATGAAAAGCATCCCTCCTCAAAATTTGAAACAGATGTTGTCAATTTGTATATTGCATTCCCTAAATTGAAGGTCAACTCACATCTCAAAGTTGCTTTAAACCACGAATATTATACTTGTCATTCAGCGTATCGACAAAATGTCTGACATCTAAGAGGGAAAGGTACATTCACCCAATGACTTCTATATGCCAGTTACTGTGGCACGCTCTTTTCATAGGCTATCAGTAGGGGCTGTGAGAATGCACCTCACAGATCTTCTGCAGGGAGAGTAATCATCTGGCCCCAGCTGCTGTTCTCTGAAAGCATCATCAAGTTTGCACGGAGGCCACACTTCTCATGGGCTGCTCCCAGACAACGAGCACAGCAGGGATGCCAAGGCAGGTGCATTTCTGGGAAATGAAGAATTCTCTGATGAGGGACTTCAGCTTGAGTCCTCCCCATTGGCCTTGATGAACATTCTTAGAACCATAAGGAAGCTGCTTCCACTCAACCTTCCTTCCTTCCCTCTCGCCTTCTGGCTGCTCTCTCAGCCTCTCTCTGCTTCCTCCCATATTATCTCAAAGGTGTTTCCCCCAATAAACTCTCTTGTTGCCTGCTTCTTGTAGGAGCTAAATCGGTGCATTTAATTTAACTCTCCCAATCTTATGAGCTGTTTATGATTATAAGAAACTGAGCTTCAAGGAGTTTGAAGTACTCGCTCAGGCAGCCCTGTCTGCTCTCATGACTGCTGACGCTTCCCACTGCACCTCACTGCCCAGGACGCTTTACTGTGCTCACCACTACTTTATGGCTACTGTGCCTGTTGACAGCTTCTATGGTTAAAAAGGGAACAGGTAAGAATTATTCTTAAGCTCTCTGAAAAAAAAAATCTGGAAGGAGGCAAGTTGTTAATATAAGATGTTCATCCTTTTCCTAGAATATCTTACAGTTTAAGCTTTCTCACATGTGTCACTGACAGAGAGCTGTCTGCTACATGAATATTTTGTGCTCTTTTTTCTAATACCACTTTTTAGGTAAATCAGAGCTGTAAGTGCTGTATCTCTTTTTCAGAGGTAGCATGTGAAATTGTGACATTCCCTGGGGAGTTCGAGGTCTAGGAACCAATGAAGGGATCACCATGAAACACAAGCATTACGTTTTCAAGTGCTAGAGTGATTATTGTCTGGAAGTCTTAGTATTATTTAAAAGGCAGCTCTTCTCATTTGGATCAGGCAGCGTGTGAATTTTCCGAAGGCGAGAAGGGCTTCCCGGCACGAATAAAAGCTGAGTACAGAGTGGGGCTGCGGGCTGCTTGTGTTATGGTGAAGGCCGGCAGCAAAAGCCACAGTCGTGGGCTCCAGGGGAGCTCCAGCAGCTGTAACTGATTCCTAATGAATCAGGAACCCAGTAGGGAAGTGAAGAAAACAAAGGGAGACTTTTATTTTTTTTCATACCTCCCTTTTTCAATCTGGGCAAAAAAGTACAATTTACTGCAAAACCTGGTAAGGGTTCAAGAGGACAGGGAGCCTGAGGATCTCCACCTGAATGGCTTCTTGAAGGATGCCGTGGCTAAGATCTTTAGTGCCTGGAGAACATTGACATGTTTCCCTCTTTACTTTGCAGCACATCTTTTTATGTGATTTAGGAAACTTTACCCTTCTCAGAGCTGTGCCACTGGTGTTATGGGTGTTTCAAGGTGATGTGTAGACTCCTGCTGTCAATCCATTTTCTCTTTTTCTCTTGTCAGGGCTCCAAGCAAGAGCAGCACCTTGATCATTGTCTTTTTTATTTCTGCAGGATGAGTCCACCACTGAACCTTAGCTCCATTGATGGAGGCGTCTGCTGTTAGTCTTATTCTCTCTCAGTATTTCTTTTAACTTGATCATGTCTTACTTAGCTCTCCAGCTTCGTATCCTATGCCTTTTTCACATCATATATATGGCAAAACAAGTTGCTCTACATTCTAGAACCTTCCATGCTCCCTTATGCCACATGCCTTTGTTGATGCTGTTTCTTCTGCCAGTAGTGTCTTCTTGCCCCTCCCTAGCTCCTCATCTCTTTGCTTTTGTGGTGCACGTCTAATTCCATTAAGACTGAGTTCAGATGCAACCTCCTCAGTGGAGCCTTCCCTGACCTCTCCAAACTCAATTAATTACTTCCTTCTATGCACATTTCAGTAATTTTGCTGAGTTGAAATTAATTTTGCTTCTCTATGAAGATACAGATTATACAGATTCAAATTCCAATAAATTTATTCTGAGTGACTACTAAGTGCCTGACATTAAAATGATCACTTTCATATATAGCATTTCTTGAATTTTTATTTGACAAAAAGACTAGAGAAGGTGATTACTTTAGATTGAAATGGGCTATTACTGTCTTCTGAAATTACTAAACTATTGACTATTAACAAGAGGCGATGACCATAGAGATGAGGTACATTTCTAGTCACTCTTCATGCTAAAAAGAAAACAAAACAGCAACAAAAATACTTTGTTGTTTAAAAACTCTGATTTCCTCAGAATTTCTTGGAAGATGTTCTGAAAAACTGTAGACCCCCCATTCAGTGACCCTCTGTCACTGTGGGGCACATATTAATAATTTGTCTCATAGGTCTCTTTGGACATTACATTATTTTATCACAATTGTTGTGAGCTATGTCAGCAGGGTACAGACCCTACCGAGTCCTACTCTGCATGGCCACCTAAGCCAGGAGTCCTCCATCTCAGTCAGCCCTTCTTCTTGCAAAGTCATAAGTAATAGCCAGCATGTCTACATAATGCAGGAAGTTCTACTTTAGTGCTTATAGGGATTTTGATCAACTTCTTACACTCTGCTCCAAGCCATGAGGAGTAGATGGTCAGCTCCATAAAATAATCATTAATCTGAAAAATAGGCTTTATTTTTCACTAGTACAGCTGTCAAAAACTATCTTTTGGGCCGGCCCGGTGGCACACTGGAGAGTGTGCCGCTTGGGAGTGTGGCGGCGCTCCCGCCGAGGGTTTGGATCACATGTGGAGACCGGTTCCCGCTCACTGGCTGAGCGCGGTGTGAGCGCAACACCGAGGGCTGTGATCCCGTTGCCGGTCAGTAAAAAAGACAAAAAGGAAAAAAAAACCAACTATCTTTTGAAGTTGACAACTCTGCTTTTATTTATTTATTTATTTATTTTTATTTATTACAAATATTCATGAGATACAAAGCTAATTGTCGCCCCTCGTGCCCATGATGTGAGGGACAGATTCATACTGGGAGCATATCCATTACCAGAAATTACTTTTGTACCCTTTGTTCCCTCCCAATTATCCCCTAACCTCCCTCCCCCTCCCCCTCTCCCCTCAACTTCAATTTACAGCCCTAGGAATGTTCCCTCCCTCCGTAAGACCAACGCACTACTGTGGTCTTTCCTTCCTGCCTTCCTTTCTCTCTTAGCTCCCACATATGAGTGAGCACATGAGGGATTTATCCCTCTGTGCTTTGCTTGTTTCACTCAACATAAGTTTCTCCAGGTTCATCCATGTTGTTGCAAATGGGAGTATTTCATTCTTTTTTAATGGCAGAGTTGTATTCCATAGTTTAATTGAAAACAAAGTTCATGGGCTGGTAAACTACAGCCTATAGGCCAAATCCATCTTGCTGCCTGTTTTCCTGAATAAAGTTTATTGGAACACAACCACGCCATTTGTTTATATATTGTCCGTGACAGCTTTCACATCATAATGGCAGAGTTGAGCAGTTGCAAGAGAAACTGTGGCACATGAAGACTAAAGTATTTACTGTTTGGTTCTTCCCAGAAAATGTGTACCCACTCCTGACAGCAATCCAGAATTCTGCCAGAAACTGGTAAGTGCAAACTCTCCAATATCCAGTTCTTATCAAAAGTGTGATGGTGAAAATATATTCCTCTCACCTCATAATATCAGGAAAGCTGTGCTTCCTCCTGAGACACTGGTGAGTTTGTTGTCTTATGGGCACTGTGAATTTCACAGTGGACTATGTGACCCCTCTAGCTCTGGCTGCCAGAGCGTCCTGCGCCGGGATTATAGTTCTCTATAGAGAGGTGGGTGGTACCCACCTTCACTCGCTTTCAGTGAAGTCGCTTTTCGCCTTAAATCCTCTTTCACTCTGATTTCCTAACTATTAATTTTAGTCTGATGGCCTTGTATGTATGATATAAACTTTTTGGGAAAAGATTAGGTATAAATAAATATGTAAGTAATAAGTACTCTCTGCACTTCTATAGTCGATTGTCTAGAATTAGCTGCTTATATGTCTGCCTCTGTCTCCTAAATTAAAAGCTCTGGAGGGTTCTGTCTATATCATCAGGTGCTTTGCACATAGAAAATAATAAATGTGCTGTTTTTTTTTGTTTGCTTATTTGTTTTGTTTTGGTAGTGAGTTAGTTTTGGAAAGTGTTCCAAAGATCGGCAAATTTTCAACTTAATGAACAGTCTTAGCAAGATTCCTAAAGTTAAGTCCTGGATTGACAAATTTATTTAGTTTTTATGCTTTTATTAATAAAATAATAATTGTTACTATTTATTAAATGCCTAGTATTTGTCCAGTGCTTTATGTACATTGTCGAATTTATTCCTTGTAGCAGTGCATGGTAGGTCTTGATATTCCCATTTCATAAGATTGTTACAATGACACTCAGAGATGACATACTTAGTTTGGAAGGAATATGGCCACAGAGTTATGGCCAGCGATTCCTGGAGGAGTCAGGCAGGTGATGTCAGTAAATAAAGCAGCTGGGTCTCATGCAATGTGAGTCCTGGGGATCAGTGAGTGCATGCTTGGTCTAAAGGGCAGCTGCAACTCAGCCCCACCAACCACTGCCAAGCTTAAGTGTCAGCTCACTGTTGCTAGAATTTGCAACTTATCAGAAACCAGAAATCCTGACTTTCAGTGGAAGTTTTAAATCATTGTTCAGGAATAATGAAATATGTTGTGGATTAGGTTTGGCACCTGGGCCAACAGTCTTCAAACTTTGGGTTAAAACCACAGGTGCCCAGGCTGACCGGTTGGGTGTAAATCCTAACTCTAGCACATTATGTGTTTCTTTAAGCAACAGAACCTCTCTAAGCTTCAGTTTCATCGACTGAACAATAATGCTAATAGTAGTACTAACTTACTGAGGTTTGGTGAAGTGTTTAACCCATGCTTGCAACATAGAGCATACTCATTAAATGGTTACATACTCATGATGGTTATGGCTTAAGGACACATAGCTAGTAATTTCATATCTGGGATTTGTAACCAGGTCTTTATAAACTCAAAGCCACATCCTTTTCTCCCGGTGCAATCCTGTCTCGTAATTCAATGCTTTTTGTTTTGTTTCTAACTCTAGGTTGCCAGTTGTTTATTACAACAGAAACAGACCAACAATTCTGTGAGCCATATAAACTTTTTTACTGAATATGTATAACTGATTGAATAAATTATTGTTTTTAGTTTTGCTCAAAAAGTCATTTTTTAAAAAAATCCTTGCTATTTCCTCTAAATGAAAAAAGCCAATTTCTTTTCATAAATGCATGTATAGCTCCCATTGATTTCAGTGGGAATGAAGAAGTCAGGGATGGAATCTAGCTTGAAGAGTTTCAATTTTCTGTTTACTTACAGTGGGAGATAATAAAAATTGTATATTTGCTTAGAATGTATCAACATTAAGTATGCTTGCTAGCTTGGTCAAGTACAGTATCATGACTGAAGTTGAGAGTTTCTGCAGGGAGTTTCTGCAAAGAGTTTCTGCATGTCACTAGTAGACCCAAAGATGCTTCTTATAAATGAAGAAGCATATCTGTAGGCATCAAAGATAACAAGCAATATCGAATAGGAGGAAAGATTTCACTGATGTGGAGAGGGAAGCCAGTACACAGCTGATAAATAGTTCTTTACCTGTACCTTTGCATCTGACTGATATTTTTATTAAGGGAAATGGTTACTATAGTAAAATAATATTTTCTCTAATAGGATTTTTTATTGGAAACTTTACCCACACTACCTGCAGGGTTAGTTTATCCTGAAAGAGTCGGGTAAAACACTAGTATCTTGAAGGATAGTGGCCGTGTAGAGCAGTGGACAAAGGACTGGATTTGGAAATGGAGAACATGAGTTCCAGTCTCAGTATAGCACATAAATAATTGTGTGATTTTGGGCAAATCACTCCCTGTATGTTGAGTAAGATAATAAACTTATCGTAACAATAGTGAGAATATTTGTGGATACTGTTTGTTTTGAGATAAAAGTATAATATTATTGCTACAGTTATTTTTGTGTGATGATGGTGATGGCATAGAGCAAACATGAAATTACTAATACTATTCTGCTAGGGAATTAGTTTCAATTACTTCAATAACAGAGACACACACTGTCAATTGCATTCATTTTGATTTTGATCTCATGGAAATAGATACATTGAGGTTGTTCATTTTTTTCTGTTTCCTGAGAAGTAAGACGCATTTTGCTCACAATAAAAGAATAAAAATGAAGGGCTTGAGGATAAGACAGGAAGTATGTAATATGTAACATGAAAGTAAAGCAGAGATAATTGGATGTAAGTAAAACCAATGTTAAGCAGACTAAAGCCCCTGATGATGTATCTTCTTTTTTTTTTTTTTGGTGGCTGGCTGGTAAGGGGATCCAAACTCTTGACCTTGGTGTTATAACACTGTGCTCTAACAAACTGAGCTAACCTGACAGCCCTGTGTCTAATTCAGATAGCTCAGTTAGCTGATTTCTGCCTGCCTTTTTCTTTATTTCCTTCCTTCCTTCCTTCCTTCCTTCCTTCCTTCCTTCCCTCCTTCCTTCCTTCCTTCATTTATTTCAGCAGTACTCAGCAGTCTGGGCACAGGAAGAGAAAGGCAAATGGTATGTATTTGTACAGGACTGGTAATTACCTGGGGAGATTCAGAAAACCGACTAGAAGTTAAACATATTAAAGGTTTTGGAGAGAGTATTCTTTACTTAACAGACAATGTGTTTCAGAAATAATGGGAAAGGAAGTGAGAAGTAAAGTCTTAAGGAAGTGGTTATTGTGGTGGAGGAAATGTATATTAGTCATTGATTTCTGAAGATGTTTTAACTGGGCTGGTTTTGATAGTTTAGCCGAGTATAAAACTGCAGGTTAACTAATATCCCCCTAGAAATTTTAGAATTGCCATCATATTCTGGCATATAGAAGAGTATTTCAAAAAACTGATGGAAAGATTTGCATTACCTTTTAATTGTTTTTTCACAAACTTTCTGAAGTACCTTCATACTGTTGCTGAAGGGAAATCTACAGTCTAATTTTTGTTCTTTTGTTGGTATTCTTGTCTCTCTGGAAGATTTTAAGGTTTTATCCTTGTCCTTGATATTCTGTGGTTTCCTTATCATGTGCTTTGACATGAGATATTTTATTGTAGAGCTTGGCTATTTCTTTAATTTTGGAAAATTCTTTACTATATTTCTTTAAATATTTTTTTCCTATTATTTTCTTCTTCTGGAATGCCTATTTGACATATGTTGAAGACCCTCATTCTAGCTTCTATGATTTTTGAATTTTTTCTCTTTTTGTCTATAATTAATTAAAAATAATTTCCACAATATTATCTTTTAGTGAATTATGTCCTGTCTATATTTATCTCATTTTTTGTGTTTCAAGCAAATCTGTGTGAATTCTTTAAATTATATGATATTTAACAAGTTATTTCTACATCAATTAATTTTTTTATTTCTACATGATTTTGTTTTATGTTTTTTTTCTTTTCTTTATATTTTTATTTTTATTTATTTTTTAAAATATAAATTTTTTAAGGTTTATAATCACAGTCATATAACTCACTTATGCCAGGGCAAACACCTCTATAACTCCCATGCCAGTCAAGAAATAAAATGTTGCCGGCATCCCTGAATTCCTTTTCAAGACTCTTCCTAATCACTATCCTATCTTCTCCACAAAGATAGCAATTATCCTGAATTCTGGCACCATGATGTGGATTTACCTATTTTTGAAGTTTGTATTATTGAAATCATAGAGTACAGTTCTCCCTCAGTATCCATGGGGGATTGGTTTCAGGACCCCTCATGGATACCAAAGTTCATGGATACTCAAGTTCTTATATAAAATAGTGTAGTATTTGCATATAACCTGCACACATTCTCTTGATTACTTTAAATACTCTCTTTATTACTTATAATACCTAATAAAATGTAAATGCTATGTAAATAGTTGTTATGCTGTATTTTATACTTGCATTTTTTAATTGTTGTATTTCTTTTTTTTTTAATTATGTTTTTGAATACTTTTTATCTGCAGTTGGTTGAATCTGTGGTTGTGAAACCTATGGATACGAAAGGATGACTATATACTTTTTGTATCTGGTTTCTTTCACTCAACATTATGTTTGTGAGATTCTTCTATCTTGTTGCTGAGAGGTGTATTTCATTAATTTTCATCGCTATTTAGTATTCAATTGTATTGATATACTGCAATTTAATTATCCATACTAATGTTAATAAACATTTTGTTTTTTCCTAGTCAGGAGTTACTGTGAATAATGCTACTATAATCATTCTTGTACATGTCTCTTGGTGCACATGGCATACATTTCTGTTAGGTAAATATGTAGAAGTGCTAGCTCAAACAATATGCATATCTTCAGCTGTAGTAGATAATGACAAATTGTTTACCAAAGTTAATTTACCAATTTACATTCCTACTAGCAGTACATGAGAATTTGTGTTGCTGCACGTGCTTGCTAACACGTGATATTATTAGTTGTTTTTAGTTTTAACTATTCTTGTAGCTGTGCTGTGTTACCTCGTTGTGAGGTTGGCACCTTTACATATATTTATCGACTTGTTGGATATCCTCTTTTATGAATGCCTGTTCAAGTGTCCTACTTCTTTTTCATTGAATTGTCTGTATGTTTTTCTAATTTATTTTTATGATTTTTTTATATATTTTGGATGTGAGCCGGAAATATCTTCTTCCATGTTGTAGCTTGCCTTTTCATACTCTCGATAGTGCCTTTTTTCCCTTACATCAACAGATGTTCTTAATTTAACATAGCACAGTTCATTATCCTTTTCTTTATTAACCTGTTTAAGAGAACTTTTCTTTTTCTAAGGTCATAAAGATATTGCTATTTTCTGTTATTATTATTTGCCTTTCACGTAAATATTTACAAATGACTTGGGATATATTTTGTCTATATAGAGAGATCTACTTTTCTTTTTCTAAGGTCATAAAGATATTGCTATTTTCTGTTATTATTATTTGCCTTTCACATAAATATTTACAAATGACTTGGGATATATTTTGTCTATATAGAGAGATCTATATATATATTTTGTCTGTATAATGTAGAGATCATTTTTCTTTCTGTGGATATTCGGTTAACCCCACACTAGTTATTGATGATTCAGTTATTAAAAAGACTATTCTTTTTCCACTGCTTTGCAGTGGCACCTTTACTATAAGTCAGTGTCTATATATACAAGGATCTGCTTCTGTGTATTTTATTTTCTTCCATTGGTCTATTTGTCTGTTGTGTTTTATCACCACACCGTCTTAATCATTATAGGTTTATAATAATCACTGATAGCTAGCAGAGCAAGTTGGCTCACCTTTTTCTCTTTAAGGTTATCTTGGTTATTCTTGGCCCTTTGCATATGCAAATGTAAATTTATTACTACTTTTAGAATCTGCTTGTAAAGTTCTACACAATAAAAGCTATTTTGGGAGACTGGAATTACATTGGATCTATAGGTAATTTGGGGGAGAACTGATATTTTTATAATATTGACTCTTCAATCCATGAGCATGGATTCTACTAAATGCATTTACATATTTTTATTTCTCTCAATATTATTCTATAATTTTCTGCTTAGAGATTTTGTCTTCACTTACATTTATTTCTAGGTACTTAATACATTTTGGTGTTACTGGAAAAGCAATTTTTAAAATTTTATTTTTTGTGATTCTAGTATATACAAATTTAATTGAATATTGTATATTAGTCTTTATCCAGGAACTTTGCTAGCTAATTTTTTCCTAAAATTTTATTATGGAAATTTTCAAACATGCAAAAATTAGAATTGTATAATAAACTTCCATGTGTCCACTATCCAGGAACACCTGTAATGTTTGTAAATCTCCTAAGCTTATATTTATTCTAATAATTTTTATAGATTCTTCTGAACTTTCTATATACACAATCATACTATTTGCAAATAATGAGAGTCTTATTTGTGATTTTCTAAAATTATTCATTTCTTTACTCATTTATTTTCCATGCTTAGGATATTCAGGACAATGTTGTTGTTTTTTTTAGGTTATGAATATTCATGAGAGCCAAAGCTGATTGTAACCCCTAGTGCCCAAGATGTGAAGACCAGATCCATACTGGCAGCATGCCCATTACTACGAATTGCGATTATACCCCGTGTCCTCCGCCAATGTTGAAAAGAAATAATAATAGCATTCTTACCCTGTTTGTGAGGCTTGCCATTCCTTTTTATTTTCATCGAATGACACCTATGAAAGATCAATTCTTATGTATTTGAGTGTCATATAAATCAATGTCTTAACTAAGTTAAAGCATGCTTATACTGAAATATTTGTATAACTCAAGCAATGGTTGTTATAACTATAATAAATTCAGAACAGGTTTTTTTTAAAAGCACTAAAATAGGTAGTCAATAGGTAGTTTAGTGTTTATATTTAGTACTTGCACATTTAGACTTAATCCTCAACCTTTACTTTATGGTTACTGCTGTAATTTTAAAAGTCTTATCCCAAGGATAGGTATAACCACCTACAAATTGATATATTTATTTTTAATTTTATGAAAATGTCTTTAATTTGTTTATGCAGGGAAAAAAATCAACTCTGACGGTAATCTGCTTTTCAGTGAACTTTGTAGTTCTCAACTGCATACAGGCACAGGAAATATGAAATAATTTCTAACTGTGGGAATTAAATGCTTTAAAAAGTTTAGCAATTTATTAGATTTTATTTTATTTAACATTCTAAGAAGTTCACAGCCATAAGCAATTCCAATGTAATTTCAGGTGCAATTGGGAATTTGGCATTCTCAGTGGAACTGTTACTAAAGAAAACCTTTTAGATGAAGTAAGTACATTTAACAGTATACATGAAGGGATTGTTCTAGAATTGACTTGGATAGCTTCATTTTCCACAACTGAATTGAGTCACTCAACATCGCTATTATGTTTCCTGATATTAGGGCATATTCTCTTTTTGCAATAAAGTTATGACTGTCAAAAAATATCAACTTGACATGCATGGCATCACGGTCTTTACAACTTCCACAGGATTTTTTTTTCTCTCCATCTACTATGTTCTTATGAAATTATTATTTCATCACTCTGGGAACTTCAATAGTTTCTTGTCAGTTACTGCAGCTGGGTCCCTGCACTCTGCTCCAGCTCCTACTCCCGGGCCATTACCTCTCCTTTATTCTATCTTTTATATATATGACCGAAGTTACATGTATATATATATATGTGTGCGTGTATATATGTATATATATATTTCAAAAAGGTCATGGAAAGACTCATATTATCTTTCAATTCAATTTTTCCGTGAAATTTTTGAAGTACCCTTATATGTATATCCACATACATACATACACATATCTTTACCCTATGTTATTGCTGTGTATTTGGAATGGAATTAATGCCTGTGTGTGTGAACATTGTGTCATGTTGACCAGAAGTCAGATTTGGGGTCACCATAGCAGCACAGTGGAGGACAAATTGTAGGTGAGCAAGAATGGAGACCAAGAAATTGGGTAAATCTTGGGGTCTGTGCTGGCATCATGGAACTGGGGAAGGAAAGAACAATCTTCTAAACCATCAGGCCAAGTTACAGACCTCTGAATCTGCTTTGTGACTCAGAATTCTGTGTAGTACGGGTGTATTAGGAAAACCTGCATGGTAGTTTTTCCTAGCATGCTAGGTTGTAATGGATGCCTGCATTGCAGGTATCAGTTAAACTAAAGACGTTGATGGAACTTACTGTGAAAGATTAAAGACATTTTTCCCAATGGAGTGGAGATTCCAAGAGGCCTGCACCAGAACCTAGGTACAGTGTGGCGGGATGGGAGGGGGATACGGGATCACACTAAGATACACACTGAGCTGGCAGAAGTCGTGAGGAGAGGACTCATATTGTATACTTAAAAGATTTACAAAAATGCGTTGGGAAATGGTAATAAACTCTTAGAAGAAAGTGCAGAGATGAGGAGCGTGAGAGCAAGAGAGAGAAACACACTAAATCAGGGAGTTGAAGCAAAGTGAGCGTTTCTGTTAGTCCATATTCTTCCCAAAGCTGAAAGGAATTACGGATGCATGGCTTAGCCTGTGAAAGTTATCCAGGGCGTTGCTCACCCATGAGATTTGGAGGTCTGAGAAATGGAGGAATACACTAATGGCAGCAGGACAGTGATGTAAGATGACACTCATGTCTTTTCAAAATAAATAACACATAGACCTCTCCTCCCTTCACATTTGATTTTATGTTTAATACATTATGTAGCAGCTAGCTGGATATTTATATCCCCTTATAATTTAAGTAAACCAGAGTTGAGAGACCAAGGAAGCATGATCATATAATACCTATGTAAGGGGAGATTTTCATTCATTCACTTATGCATTCGGTTATTCAGAAAATAGTCTATTGAGGACTTATTACAGATATTCTTCATGATTAAAAATCATGAAGAAATGATACATTTTTGTAATGATAAATATGCTAACTACTCTGATTTGACCCTCACACATTGAATACATGTATTGAAATATAACTCTGTACCCCATAAATATGTTCAATCAATATGTTTCAATTAAAAAATAGATAAGGTCTTTAGGCACAAAAAGGGATTATTAAGTGCCAGGAAGTAGTCTAGGCCTTGGAAGTACATCAGTGAGCAGAATCATGAAATTTAATTTGTAGTAAATGAGAGTAGGAAAAAAAGAAAACAGAAAAAGTGTGTATACTTTCAAAAGTTTCCCACTAATGGTTGAAGAACAGCAACCAGCAGCGGGTCTTTTATTCCTATGTTTGTGTGTGTAAAATCCTACTCAGCTGTGTGCTTGTTAGTGCACTTCCTGTGTTTTGCTAGATGCATGCTAGACCCCAATGAAGCAAAAACTAAACAGCACAAAAAGACTTCTAGCCCAAATCCTACTCAGCTGTGTGCTTGTTAGTGCACTTCCTGTGTTTTGCTAGATGCATGCTAGACCCCCCAATGAAGCAAAAACTAAACAGCACAAAAAGACTTCTAGCCCAAACCAATCTCTCTCATGTCAGCCTGTGATATTTACTTTTATTTGGTACAGTTTAGCACTTGGTACCAGATGTGTTCTGTTTTTGTTTTGTTTTGTTTTATTCTGTGTTCATTTCCTATATGAAAATCTTTTCAGGAACTAGATCTTAAATGCCATTCAAGACCTTGATTTTGTGTTAGACTCATACTTGTTCTCTGATAAGGAATCCCCACTGTTTTAAATTGGAAATACGTGAACCCATTCACACAATGCAATTTGTTTTATATTTTAGAGGCTTCCTTTGTATAAAACCTGTGGAGCATGTTTTTATTTGTCTTTGGTACCTTGTAGAAGGGGATAATTCTAGTATTTCTATTTATAGTGTTCAGGAGATTGGGCAATATACACAAAGTCCTCAATAAATATTGCTGACAGGATGAGTGTGGAAAAATCCAGAAATTGTTTTTATTTTAATTTATGAGCTTCTTAGAAAGTAGAGTAAATAGTACACTAAAGGAATCCTATTTCTTTCCCACCTCTTAAACAGATTAAAAGAGAAGAAGAAGTAAAACAATCTTGAAGGTTGATCCAGGGATAAAACACCCACAGAACAAATTTGACTTATTCAAGTTTTATGAATCTCAAAATAGGTTTGAGTAGATTTGCTGGAGCTTACATATACATGTCTGTCAAGTAAGATAACTTTTAAAGAAAATAGTTCTTTGCATTTCCTCAGGTTAAAAATCAAGTTGAGCCTTTGCTCTTAGAAAATATCAGGTTAAAAAAAATTGCTGTTTATGTTGTGATTGTAGAATAATCTCAGTGAGAGATCTACTCACAGGTAAAGCAACTTACAGGTCAGGCAAACCTCCATGTAAGTATAAAGAACACTAAGCCTTTAGTCTTTCATGCTGATTCTGCTTGGTGGTATCTGAGGCCAGCCAAGGCAAAACTCATTGAGCACTTTCACAGCCCC
>NW_007728878.1:43103-44939 GCF_000696425.1 Galeopterus variegatus | reverse complement strand
AAAAAAAAATGTATCTTGGAGCTTCTACCAGTTTAGAACGTATAGATCCAACTCATGTTTCTCCATGGCCACATAGTAATCACAGTATGAATATACAGAATTTGATATAATTAATGGGTTGTTTGATGGAGTTAGGCTCTTTTCTCTTCTTTGCTGAGACAAACATACCAACAACAAACACTCTTACACATATGGCTTTTTGCACATACATGACTATTGATGAATTCCTTTCTTAAGGAATAAATTTAAACTGGCATGAGAAAAAATGCCTGCCCTCCCTTTTAAAAAGAGGATTTTTAGAGGTGATGTTTAAGTCCTAAGGACCTTTACACCGACTGTAAAGTTGGCGGTGCACAGCCCCTGGAGAAAAAACCTGGGTAAAGACAGCATCTTTTCAACATCCTTCCATTCCTCTACTAAAGAAGCCAAACTCCTAAGCCCACACACACATTACTGCTGTGTTGCTTGTGACTGTGCTCCTCAGAGAAGGCTTAACCTTAGCCCCTTCTCCATGGAATGATTAAATCTACCCGATCAAGTCTCTTAGTCCATTTCTTTGCCCACTGTGTGACATCTGTACTTCTTACTCTGTTTTCCTTATTCTTTAAGCATCTCTCTCTCAGATATATTATTATCAATCCCTTTTATCTAGAATGGAAACCCCAAGGGGAAGTTGATTATTTCATTTACTATATCCTTGCACCTAGTCCATAGCAGTGGCTCAGTAAGTTTTTGTTGAACGAATAAGTCCATTCAGTCAAACAACAGAAATTTCTACAAATCCCCATGTCCCCCAATGTTGTTCACCTGTCACAAATTTTACACCACCATCTTGTGCTTTGTTACTCTCTAATTAAAGGAGGAATTTTTAAAATCTGTGGTTCAAGGATAAACTTTAGAGGGTGTGTGAAACCCAGGAGTTTGCAGGCCAGGTCTGGGGTTCATGGGCGAAAGTGCATTTGTGGGGTGGGAAGAGGAAAAGGTTCCTAGTGCCCATGGAAATTAAATGGTTTCCTCTTTTTAATCTTACTCTCAACAATAAGTTAGCATAAATTATGCTAAAACGGATGTGTTGTAATGATTCTTTTTGTGTGACTGGCAAACTAGTTGTGACAGCTTGACTCTAAATAAATATTAAGCTGATTAAATGGAGTTTTGGGTAACTGTAAGGCAAGCATGTTATGGGCGGTAAAGAAACCCTTACTAGTCAGAACTATGATTTTTCTTTTGGGTTTCTAATGATTGCTGGAGTTTTCTTGAAAAAAAAGTGTGACACTTGCACATTCACTTTGAAAGACACAATGAAGCCTACATTATAAAATATTAAAAAATAAATTATATGATCTATTTTGATTGGTGTCACTTATAGATGAATAAAGATGAAATGTAACATTTTATAATTAAATTTTTTAAATTAGAATTTTGATTCTCTGCAACCTCACTACACAGGTAGGAAAAATAAGCTACAAAAGGTACACGGTTCTGGACCTCAGATTCCACAGCTTAGTTGAATTTAACCTCACTGTTGATGTTCATCTGGATTTTCATTAACCTCTGACCCATGCTGAGCATGCTTCAGGTGAAAAGAAGTAAAGATTATATTGTAATATAAACAAATTACCTTGTTAAAATTTTAAGTATTTACTAATAGAACATAGACCAGGTAACGTACACATGGAGTAATTAGACATTAAGCTGCTTTATGGTAGACTATTAACTACAAAATGAGTTTGAGCAGAGATTGATTTTTTAAGCATTTTTTAATTAGCAAAGAATGAGCAAGCTAAATCTGAAAAATGTAGAGCCACACTGAACTTTAAATAGTGAGCAATTTGG
>NW_007728878.1:26373-42616 GCF_000696425.1 Galeopterus variegatus | reverse complement strand
GTTCTGGACCTCAGATTCCACAGCTTAGTTGAATTTAACCTCACTGTTGATGTTCATCTGGATTTTCATTAACCTCTGACCCATGCTGAGCATGCTTCAGGTGAAAAGAAGTAAAGATTATATTGTAATATAAACAAATTACCTTGTTAAAATTTTAAGTATTTACTAATAGAACATAGACCAGGTAACGTACACATGGAGTAATTAGACATTAAGCTGCTTTATGGTAGACTATTAACTACAAAACGAGTTTGAGCAGAGATTGATTTTTTAAGCATTTTTTAATTAGCAAAGAATGAGCAAGCTAAATCTGAAAAATGTAGAGCCACACTGAACTTTAAATAGTGAGCAATTTGGATATAGTAGTTCACTGTTTATTTGTTTCAATGTATAAACATGACCCAGCATGATTAAAGTTTCATTTTTTATATTTTCTTATCTGAAGCGAAACACTCACATTTACATGATTGTCCAAAGTTATGCTGGATGTTAAGAGGAAAACGTACAATAAATATTTTAAATGCTATATCATCACGTAATGAATTTAATGGTTCAACAATCAGGGGATGATAGAGTTCCTCTATTAGTGACCTTTGAGAGAATATCTAGTTAGAAAACCTGCTCATATATGAAATAATCTTTCCAGTCGCTCATGGATATCTATTAATTGTCTGTTTCTTGTTTTAGTACAAGTTTTAATATTAGAGCTATGATACAGACTTCATTAAAACGCATACACACACTTCATCAAAGTTAGAACAAATTATGCTTAGTCAAAATAACTGCGGTTTCTATTAGTAAAAATTTTAAATGATTGATATCCAGATATATATCCATATAATAGTTTTTAAATATACAGTTTTTATTAAATAAAATTATTCTTTAAATTAAGAATAGTAAATAAAACATGATTTTAGGAGGTAATTTTCAATTTTCTCCTGGGTTTTCATAAATCTTAATTTTGAAAAGGTGGATAAAGAGAACTTTACTTGTCACCAATTAGAAATGGTTCATTAACACACTAGCAAGTTAGAATTTATATTTGTTCTTATAATAAGAATTACTGATTCTTTTTTCATACAATTGTATTACCTCCATGAAGAAGCTAAAAATTTGCATGATGCCAGCTTAGGTTGGTTTCAGAAAAGTCATTAATTTTTTCATTTTTTGTTTTCATTCTCCCTTATAATCTGAGTATAATTTGGCCAGTCTAGTGGTTTCCTTATTTATGGTAAAGTTTTTGTACCTTAATGACAAATCAAAACTATAACATTTTGCATTAGTATTCTTGATGTATCTATACAAACTTGTTTGGGTAAGTAGTTTACTGAAGTATTAATCTCTCTGTCTCCATCTCTGTTTCTCCCTCCCTCCTCCTCCTAACTTCTTGAATGTTTTTCTCTCGTGTCTATTTTCTTTTAAATAAGTGGATTAGTCTTATCTAATCAGATTTTAAAAATTATTCAGCCTGTAAAATAACTCTTTTAACAGCAAGATAACGTAAGGTCCTTTCTACCCAAAGAGACTGATATTTAGACAGGTTAACTTTTTGCCCCTTTCTCTGATTTGACTTGTGAATCTGGTGCAGTGAGTGTCCTCACAGAGGGTGATATGTGTGGTCACTGTTCGCTCCTAGGTGACAACCTGGTTTTCTCTCTCCTTCTGCTTCTCTTTCTCTTTCTCTTTCCTTTCCTTTTCCCTTTTTCTTTTAGCTAAAGAAGTGATTCCTTAAGCTAATTATCCTGATTTGATCATCACACATTGTACACGGGTATTGATACTCAACTCTGTACCTCACAAATATGTATAATCAATTATGTTTCAATAAAACAATTTTAAAAATAAAAAAGTGATTCTTAATGACTTGTAAAAAAAAATGACAGAATTCCCCTGAGAATTTTGATGCTAATATTGTTTTCGTTCCTCTGAGAACCAATGATCTAAATATTAATGTAAGACAGAAGAACTGATAGAAATGAATGCCAAGAATGGCAGGGGTTTTAGCCCAGCTTGTGTTGGCTGTTGAGGTTCAAAGATGTGTGAGCCTGTGAGCTGGATTGGTGGGGGTGACCCACCAAAAGTCACTTTGTAGGAAAGGCAGGGATCTTACTAAGAGACAACTCCTTGTATGCAGAGAGGTTGCCGTGCATGAGACGCCTGACCCAATAACAACACGTAGGACCCCAGAAGGGGAGGGAGATTCTGGGCATTTCTCAGGTGGCAGTGTCTATTAGCCTTGCAAATGCTTCCACTCCACCAACAGGACTTATGTCTGAGTCTTATAATTGCTCATGAGCAGGATCTGTAAGTTAAAATGGAAAGATGTGTTTGGCAAAGTTAGGACTGGGGGCTCAAGCATATTGTTTTGGTTGCAGTCATTTAACATAATACGTGAAGAGAGAGATTGTTATCTACCTCACAAACCAACAGCTGATGACATTGGGTCTTCATGGGGTCAAGTGCATGAGCAGTGGTAGGAGGCTGTGGTGTGTGGGGGGAACAACAGTGCCCAGAGAAAGTGGCAGTGTCCAACAGGCACAGTGTCTGGCAAAGGGAGATGTATGTACTGTATGGAGAGTGGCATGCTGCAAAGATGAAATGTGAGTGTCCAGCAGGCACAGTGTCTGGCAAAGGGAGATGTATGTACTGTATGGAGAGTGGCATGCTGCAAAGATGAAATGTGAAGCCAGACTATGGGCATGGAGGTAACCACACTTATATGCATGGCAATTGTAGACATTCTGAAATTTGTGGAAGTGACGACTTTGCAGAATTCTGAGCTATTGAAGGAAAAAAGTAGTGATATTTGTGTTATCACTACAAATTATCATTGCTACTTGCTATACGTGTGACTCCAGAAGAAACTCAGACTCACAAAAGCAACATACAGTAATGCTTCCATGCATCAATATTTTAGTCCCCAATCCCATTTCCGTTCAGTCCACTCTTTAAGTTAGAATAATGAGTGCTGCAGTGAGAAAAGAGATCGCCGTTTTGATAAGGAAGAGGATGGATCATGAAGTATAAGGGAAAAAACCCAGCAGAATTAACAAAGGTAATTAAGGCAGCAAAGAGAGAGAAGCTGGTTTTCACCTTACCAGATATATTTCAACTGAGCAAAAAAGAGAGTTACTCACATACATGTATTCATAAGAGGCAGAAACAGAGAGCAAAAATAACCATGAAAACTGACACTGGAAATTAAAGAGGATGAAATAGACTAGTTAATTCTTGTCCTCAGCCTAGTTTTTTTTTCCCCCCCCAAGCTGCTGAAAAATGATAGTAAATTATATATGCAAGCTAGAATAAAATTACTGTGTAATAATGCTAACATTTAGTAGGCTCATTAGAGTGCATCTTTTTTATTTGTCAATTTCCCCACCATGCATATAAGAACGTGATTCTTTTTCTTCCTGAACTGCTCACAAATTGGGCAGTTTTCATGCACTGAAAGTATGTGTTTCTTCTTGCGTTGGTGCATACTGAATAGGATTGTCCTTTTTCTAAATTATCATCTGCTTGGCTGTGCAATTTCCATGAGCAAATATGGGTATTTGCACACGCAAATGGAAACGCATAAAAATAATATGTGCTCGGCATTCATGGGCCCAGCTAGGCCTTGGCTTTTTGGAGTTAAAAGCCCTGAAAATGCTGCACAGATTCTGAAAAAGCTTCATTTAGTCAGCACAATTCATGAGGCACCATAAGGAGTTATAATTCCATTAGCTAAATATCCCTTTGTGAAGAAAATAGTATTTTGCTTTGTTTTGTTTTTGTTCTTTTTTTTTTTTTCTTTTAGGACTTGGAGTTATAGAATGCTTTAAAGGCCCAAATTTTATTAGAATATGGTGTAAGTTAACTTCTGGCTCTGAAGCATTTACTAATATATTAAGGGTTTAAAGTGTAGAGTACATCTTTCAATATCCCCTTAAATTATTGCTTCAGAGGTTATTAATTATGAAAAATAAGAGTGAGATCTTAAACATTCAGAGTTCTATTGCCAAATAATATCCAAAAATTAAAAGATTACAAAAATTAGCCCAGATTAGTAATTACTCAGAGCCAAGCTTCCTCTCAGAGGACACAATACTAATTTAATTAATATTAAATTTAATACTAATATTAAATTTAATTAAATCTACCATTTTACTACTGCAGTATTCTAATGCATAATTTCTCTAGCTATATTTACACACACATCTATATCTTGAGAAATCTCGTGGTTTCTTCTAGTCAGCAATTTTCTAGCTATGGCATAAGAAGTGACTTGGATGTCCCTCACTAACCTAGACCCTCTTAAAGCTGCCCTTCTCACAGACTCTTAAGTCTGACTCTAACCTTTCATGACACAGACACAAAATCCTAAGATATATTTTCCAGTTTGTATTTCCATAAAATAATTTCCTTAGTCAAACTCTTCTGAAGCATCATTTAGGAATTTTTACTACCTTATCACATTATTTCTTATCAGCATTCAACTTACAACTTTTTTTTAATGAAAAATAATATTTTACAAAGAGGGCAAAGAGATGTCTTACTGGACCTTTCGTATGCCAAACAACCGGTTGAAAAGTAAAAAATGAAATCAATCAACTGAAATTATCTACCGTGATGAGCAACGGGTCAAATGATTTTTTTCCCCATTATTTACTGTCAATTGTTCCTTGAACTGAGAAGATAGATTGAATTTTTCAAAACATGGCTGAACCATGACTTCCTGACCTGTATGTTCTTCTGCAACCTTGCCACCATGCTCTCAAGAAGTGGAATCAAATTCTCTCCTTGACACTGGGCAGGCTCACGAGTTGCTTATAACCAGTAGAATGTGGTGCAAGTGACACTGTGGAGTTTCTGAGGCTTGGTCATGGAATACGGTGCAGCTCTGCCATGCTGGCTGGCACTCACTTTTCCCACTTTTGTAACCCTGATCCACTATGTCAGAGTCTGATCACCCTGAGGCCTTCACGTGTAGGTTGCTCCTGCCATCAGTCCCTGCTGTGGTCCCAGGTGATAGCCAGCATGGACCATCAGGAATATAAGTGAAGATGCTTCCAGGTGACTTTAGCCTTCAGCTGTTGATTCACCCCCAGCCTTTGAGTCTGGGAACCCAGACACCACAGAGCAGGAACAAGCCATTCACATGGAGCCCTGTCTGAATTACTGACCCACAGTCCATTAGCATAATAAAATGCTGGTGTTCATTGCTCCGTTTTGGATTCAGTGTGACACAGCAATAGTAACCAAACTGTCAACAAGTTACTTGAGTCAAAATGTTCAAATCTAAACAGTCAGGAAGTATCTCAGATGTTGTAGAATCCATTTGCGATAAGATCTAGTGCTAATTATTTCTAAAATTCAGTGATATTTAGTAATTTTCCAGAAAGAATGTCCCTGGTTATTTTAAGGTCAATATATATCCTCAGTTTGGAAATAAGTTGTATCTAAAAACGGTGTATACAAAATTCTATTTTTAAAAGATCGTATTAGTAAATTGGTTAGACTGGGGTATTCATTGCACAGTGTGCTCTTAGAACATAGATAATTGGAGCTCGAACAACAAGTATTTTGTCGGTATATGTGGATAAAGGTAGGGTTGCTCCCATTCTGTTTAAACTGTTCTTTTCCTTTCTCTTTCCCCTTCTTTTCCTTGCTTCTAGTCAGTACCCCCTTACAAGGCGGACTAGTGTGCTTATGTGGTGTCGGTGGTGTGTAATAAAGTGCAGAGTGAAACTGACATGTTGGGCCCCTATCACGCCCGTATCTGACCGTGGGAAAGGTTACTCATATGTGAAATAAACATGAGCTTTCTACTTTACCTCATAAGTCATGATAAGAAATAGCCAATCAATACACATTCTCGACCAAATATTTTGGAAATGACAGTGTCTAACACTAATGACAGATCCGTGGCTAAAGAAGCCCAACAGAAAAATGTAGTATAACTTTCCAGCAAATTATACACATATTTAATGAAAAAAAAAGAGGAATAAATAGTTTGGGGTGGAAAACAGAAGTGTAAGATAAAATAAACTACAGTGAGAAAACAATTTTCAGCAACAGGTTCTCCATTCCTGGTAATTTTCATATGTCCATAGGAAGATGTGGAGGGTTCTGCAATCTTAGGTACATTATTTATATGATTATCAAGTGAGGAATTGATTGAGTGGAATTATGTGAGCCAGTAAAAATTGGAATTGTGGTAAGAGTTACTGCAACTATGACGGCACACAGATTTAAGAATTCTACAAGTAAGAAATCAGTAATGGGGTATAACAAGGGCCTGATCCAGTTGTTATTTTAAAACTTCTTCAAAATAGTGAAACTTTTAGAACCAATTTGGGATGATTTCTGCTTTAAGTTCTCCTTGCTTATAAAGGAAACTTCAGATTTTACAAAAAGGCTTACGATTCATCTTACTTCTTTCTTCAACATCCTGCAATGCCTAGCCTAACTCGTGATTGGCTCTGAATACACCTCCACAGCAACAAAACTTTCATAGGACTGACCCTACTTTCTACTTCTGCCTGGCTTAGTGGGTGGCAGGGGACGTTAGGAGGGGGAAGTGAGTGAGCCACAACATGGAAGGAAGGCAATGATGACCTCCTGGACATCTCTGCTGGTCTTGGTGTTGATCAGTGTGGTCAATGCTGCTGCAGGAAGTGAAAAGACAGCACCTGCTACCTGTAATCTACAGGGGCGTTCTTTTTCTGTCAGGGGCAGATGGATTTTGTCAGCATCCAGCCGATTCTTTGTGGTCACTAAGTTTTCAGCCTGATCAGGGATGCACTAACAGATGCTCAATTAATATTCAGTTGAATGAATTAAAGTTGTTCTCTAACATGTTAGTTTTCCTTCCCAACACCTTATGATTTACCCTCCCATAGTCTCTTGGATTTTTTCCTCTCAATATGGTCACGTGGTCTCTCTGATTTCTCTTCTTAATACGGTCACCAAAGCTGACTACACACCACAACTGAGCATGAATAAAAATAGCAATAATGCTGATACTGTTTGTAATAGCAGTTGACACTTGCTAAGTGATTATCTTGTGCCAGGCACTGTTTAAAGCACTTTACATGTATTGTCTAATGCAGTCCTCTTAACAATCCTATTGATTAGGTCAGACCTTTTTTTCCTACACTACACAGATGAGGAAATGGAAGTTCAGAGAGGTGGAGCCTTTTATGACCTCTCTGGGAATTGAGGGAGATGTTGGCATAGGAAAGGAGGGAGGGGTGCTGTGTGGCACCATGGCAGGGTCTCTTCTCAAGGACCCAGGCAGCATCCACGAGTGTTTTACTCCCTCCAGTCTTTTCCTTTACTTTTCTGTTTGATCAAACTTTTATTTCCCTTTGCTGTTGTGGGAAAGTTGTTCTGAGGTTATACCTTGCCACCTCTCTATACACCCCGTGTTCTCATCCCCCAGGTTTGTATTGGATTTGTAATGCACTAAAGCTGTTAGAATTTATACAGTCCATTTCTTTTGCAATAAATCTGCCTTAGAGAAAAGTCTAATTGGAAACTCAAAACTGAGCAGGAACTGCTTTATTTTAGACTGCCACTGATCTCTAAAGTGAGAAATGCCATCGATTCAATGAATGGGAGCTAGCAAAGAGACAGGATTGACAGAATATGAAAAATATATTAGAAATATTTAAAAATATATTATCCTGCCTCATTTAAAGTATTGGTAATACTTTAAATTATTGGTTTATTCTGTGTTTTGGGCTAGCTATACATAAACTCTTTACTAAGATCATTGGCATTTGCCAGTCTGCTAACCATGCATTCTACCAGTCTCTTCTGCTATTCCCATATTTAACATCAAAATTAAAACTCAGAAAAGCATTTACATGAGTTTCAGAGAGGGCTTATTGTATTCTCAGGTTTTCAGTTTTTCTCCTACTACACTCAGTTCCTTGAGTAATGGAATTGTATCTGTTTTGTACCAGTATCGAGCATGGCAATGGACATACAGGAGATGTGCAAAACATATTTGTGGAAGTTGGGACATCATAAAATTATTGAACATGGGCATGTTCACAGACCTGTTGATTCTTCTCCATTCAACCCAATCCCCTCCTCTGCTCACCTCCCCTTGTCTTCTTTGCCCCCTCTTCCAAGGAGATCTGTCTTGGCCAGAGTGGTTCCTGGAGCTTGGAATGCCAAAACAGAGCATCGGCAGGGAAAGAACACATCTAAGGAGTTAGAGGTTGATGGAAAGGTCTTAGAAGAAGAGAAAAATTGGTGGGTTATGAATGAATGAGTATGCTTTACAGGAAGGTACCAACTTTTCTTTCTCTTTCTGCTAATCACTAACATTCACTGAGGTTTACTCTATCCCAGACACTGTGCTAAGTACTTCACTTGCATAATCTTATTTAATTTTCATAGTAACACTTTGAGGCAGAAATTATCATAACCATTATTCCAAAGAGAAAAACAAAACTGGGCAAGGTTAAGTTGCTTATCCGAGTCACACAGTAACTGACACAGGATTTGAACCCAGGTGCATTCAATGTGAGAGTCCATATTCTTAAGTTCTGTATAATACTCTTTCTGAAGATATTAACTGATGTCTTATAAATAATAAAGTTCTGGAATTGTGAAAGTTCTGAGATTTGATGTTCTCTGTTCTATGATATGGCTAATGATTTATATCACATGCTTTTGTTTACCCTCTGGACTCTTTAAAATGCACCTGACATGCATTCGTACAAGTTGCCTCATAGCTCAGAGGTTCTCAAGATGTGGTCTGCGGACCCCTGGAGGCCCCTGTGACAATCTTAGGAGCTCTGTGAAGTCCTAAAAAAACATGTTTGCATCAATATTAGTGAAAATATTCATGTCTCCTGTTAAGATAGATGTTAAAGAGATTTGTAAAATTTAATTGAGTTAACCAAGGATGTAAAAAATCTCTATAATGAGAACTACAAACCACTACTGAGAGAAATAAGAGAGGATACAAGAAGATGGAAATATATCTCATGCTCTTGGATTGGAAGAATCAACATAGTGAAAATGGCCATACTACCCAAAGTGATATACAAATTCAATGCAATCCCCATCAAAATTCCAATGACATTTTTCTCAGAAATGGAAAGAACTATCCAGGCATTTATATGGAATAATAGAAGACCACGCATAGCCAAAATGATGCTGAGCAAAAAATAATAAAGCAGGAGGCGTAACACTACCTGACCTTAAGCTATACTACAGAGCTATAATAACCAAAACAGTATGGTACTGGCATAAAAACAGGCACACTGATCAATGGAATAAAATAGAGAATACAGAAATCAACCCACACACTTACTGCCATCTCATCTTTGACAAAGGCACAAGCCCATTCACTGGGGTAGGGACTGCCTCTTCAGCAAGGGGTGTATTTGTGTTGTCATTAGGATTTTCTCACCTTTTTCTCTTAATATCCAGTGTTCTGGGATTGTATAATAAACATAAACCTCAGAACTTGAATTGTTAAAGAAAACTAAACAAATCTTTTTGAGGACAATTTGTATAGTATATTAGTGATTCTTATTAAAAATAAGCTAAATCATTTCATATAAATTACAATAAATTATGTTTTAGAGAATGATTGACTATTTATTACTAATTTAAGATGTTAGTATGTGAATTTTCTCTTTACTGGGGTAAGGAAAGATCCCATTTTATTGTTAAATTGAATATATGCAGTGATGCCTTAAATAAGAGGAATTTCTATGTTTCTACTTTTATTCAATTTCATTAAAATGTAAGAAAAACACAACTCAGAAAGAATCAACTTCCAAATAAACATATAAATAAATAAAGTAAAAATGCAACAAATGTGCTAGGAAAATCATCCCTTGCCAACTGATATGATTTTACACTGTGCAAAACCACGTCCACTTCAGAAGGTGCTCAGTGCAGTAAATGTGGCTCAGCAGAACTTTTATCCAATAAGGAAATCTTCATAAATACAGACCTTGTGCATTTTACTTGATTTGCTCTAGAAGTGCATTTTGTTGAAACATAACTTTAAAAAGCTTATGAAGACATCCCCATATATTCAGAAATATCATTCTTGCAGGGGAAAAAAGTGACAGCAGCCTGTGAATCCTTTAATCATAGGCATTAAAGGAGATCTGTTCAGAGACTGCAAGGCTGCTGACTCAAGTTAACATTTTCTTGTCTTGCTTCTGGGCTGCTAGCTATCTTTGCGTGTGCATGATGCTAATGTAAAATGACATTTGCACCTGTTGTCGCCATTCTATGTTAATTAGCATAGTGCCCTAAGTAGTAACCAGGCCATCGCATCCAAACAGAAGCCATTAACATATTGCAGCTGTCATGACTAGGAAAGATACTGGAGCTGGGAGATGTGCGCATCCCTGCATACCTCGGCTCCGTTAGCAAAGCTCTCCCAACCGGAGTCACTTGGGAAAGGAAAAGAAGCGTGGGATGTAGCCAGTCAGGAGTGAAAGAATACATTTTACTGCAGGTTTACTTTCATGTATTATGCATAGCCTTCAAGGTCACCACATGATCATTTATAAGATTTTAATGAGATATCAAAGTGGAAGAATGGAATGTAATTAATGGAATCTTATTGAAAAGACAGAGCCTAAAAATACAATGCAATCTTACAAACTCTAAAGCTAAGTAGGAGACCAAGCATCAAAATCACACTGGGGGAGGGAGGGTTACCATATTGAGATAACATTTCATTACCAAAGTTCTCTTTATATTGCTCTTTTCAGCAATGCAACAATTCCAAAAATTAAAGAACATGTAGAAGTTTCTGTAAGAGAGTAATGATTGGTACTTGAGTTAGAATATAGAGATCTTTTCAAAACCCAGAGGAGGTAGATGACCTATTCAAGGACTTCAAGAAGAAGAGCTTCTATGAAGTATGAATATCTTCTATGAATCATTGGAACAGGTCACACAAGGTCAGCTATCTTATAGCAGTGAGGAGTCCATTCCCCAGAAGGTGTTTTGTTCAACACACAGTCAAGTTTCTTTGAAGCTAGTGGTTCTCTGTATTTTTTCGACTTATAAAAATTGCTCAGCTCATATAAATGCTGGTTAAACTATGGACACATAGCATAGGAAGAGTCTAGAGTGATGAGTATCTAGTTAGCCAGAAACTTCACTCACCTGAATGTTTTTATTTATGCACTCACAAGAAAGAAGCAAATGAAAAGAAATTAAGTGGACAACAGAGGTTTAATAAAAACAAACAAAAATGCCAGCTTATGGGAGATGTCTTGAGGATTAATGTACACGCTACTAAATTTTCCAAAACTTTACACTTACATTTCTGTTCAGGGAGAAATGATGTTAGAAGTAAGGATTCCCCAGGCCTGAAGGACTGAATTCTTTCATGATGCATCAAAGAAAAATAGATTCTGTTCAGCACACTGTTCTAACTAAAACAGAAATGTATACTATGGTTTAGAAAGCTTTCATGGCTAGAAATCTAGGGGGGAAGCATAACTCTGCTTAATTACTTAACTCCAAAATGTAGATACTTAATTCCTTAGCCATTCTGGTTAATTTCATTAAGTCCCAAATTCTGTCTTTTAAATACAAGTTGCTTACTGTGAGTAAAAGGTTTTCTTGGGGGTAGTATTGAAGAATGGAGACCTCATCCAAATCTCTTTTTGCATAGTATCTGCTGGAAAATTGCTTTGTAAAACATTTTTGTCAGCTTGAAAATGTTGACACCTGTACTTACCCAATACCCAATAATTTAGTCAATTTCATATTTATGTAAATATATGGCAGAGAAGATGAAAAGTCAGATGAGCTAAATCAGTTAAAGTGAAACTTTACCACATGTTAATTGGCTGAATGACTAAATTTTTTACTCATTGGTAATAGTAGTTTTGGGGTTGAAGAGGCAAACCTTCATGTATTTGTAAGGCTGTCTTAAACCAAGAAGAATATTGACATTTTGAAAATTTGTGTTTACTTGTCATGAAAAACATACAGTAAAATTACAGACTTATCGATGATCCAGTAATTTTTATGTAAATGTCTCATGATGCTTTCAAAATTGTATTCTCTCTTCTGTTTTAATTATAGAGAAATTAAGCCATATTTGAAAGATATTAAAACAGATTAAAAGTGAAAAAATCTTTACTTCTGCAGCTATTTTATGTACACAGCATTTAAATATAAAGAAATAACTAGAAATAATGGCCATATGTTTACCAAGATATTTGACCCCATTTAATCATCTCTAGATAAATAAATAGCTTGGTAAATATCAGTGATAAATTTGAGCATAGAATTTTGTCTCTACTTTCTGTTCAACATTGAGGTCATGAGAATGTGCCATTTTCTTTAGGTGCATTATTACACAAGTAGTTACTAGTATGTCTCCTTTGATCTGTAGCCACAACTACCAGTACTACAATTTACATTTTTCCCCAGCTATGACTGAACAAAATTTGGTATGGGGGGAGGGGGAGTAGAAAGCAAATAATCATTTTAATCAACAATACTAGACATAGAGATAAAAATAATTTAAAATTCATGAAGAAACCATCTTCCTATTTTTAAAAGGTTAAGTTCCCCTAAGCTATAAAAGAAAAACACCCTCTGAAGACCTGGGGAAGCAGTAAACACTGGTGGCAAGTGACAGGAATTGATCCTCCTTGGCTGTGCCTGTCATGTCTCTAAATTTTATTTCCACCATCTCTAGAATGCTATGAAAAGAGAGAGTGGGCGCCAGAGTATGGCCTGAGGGCTTGGTACCTGGGTCTCTGACTTTTCCTCAATTAGGAGGCTTCCCTGCCTGATGGAGAGATGTATGTCTGACTGGGGGCTTGGACAGTTGCAAGGTATTGATTAGCCATAATGTGAAGTCAAATCTGAATAAAAAAGACCTTCATCGGAGACAGCATGCCCTCTAAGTCAAGGGTCCGGAGATTCTGATGAGCTCTGTTTCCTTTCTGAGAGAGAGAGAGTTCCTGTTTCCTTGTAAAGGCTCTCTTGATAAGAAAGTCCAGTGGACCTTCTGTCAGAAAAGCTGAGGCTTCAGATTTGACAGGCACTTGTTAGTTTTTCATCCCAGATCACTCGACATTCAGAGAAGAGAAGAAAGGAAGACTGCTAATATTGCTGGGTGCCATGGAAGTCAGCCTGGTGCTTGGACTAGGAAACTACAGCTGCCTTCCTCTGTATTAAAGAAAACACAAACCTACCTGGAGCAGAAGGGGTCCCTTTCTACAATGCTGGCCTTGCCACAATGCAGTACATAAAACACCCAGCAATTAAAGTATTATTTAAATTATGAACAACCAAAACACTTCTTTTAATTATATTTTAAAAAATTCTTTCTTTTTCAAGTAATACTTTTGCCTTCTATTCATGAATCCTCTATTATGACCTTTTCAATTAAAAATGACTTGATGTCTTTCATTTGTACTTTTTTCTCTGTACTATGTTTTTAAGACAGTTCTATTCACCATCTATCTTGGGTCTTTACAACAGTTATATGAAGTAGAAAGTCCAAGTGTCATTATTTGAAGAATAACTATATGAAGAATACAAAAATGAAGATACCCACAAAGGCTGTGAGCTTGTCCAATTTTATAAAGATAATTAATGTTAGAGTTTGGATTAGAACTCAAGCATCTTGTCTCTGAGTTTGATTTTCTTATCACAGAACCAGAATTAAGCCATTCTGATTACATACCACATTTTTTTTTGTTATCCAATCATCTGTTGATGGACATTTAGATTGATTCCATCTCTTGGCTAATGTGAATAGTACTGCAATGAATATGGGAGTGCAGGTGTTTCTTTGATATACTGATATTTTTTTCTTTGGGTGTATATCCAGTAGTGGAATTGCTGGGTCTTAAGGTAAGTTCTGTTTTTAGTTTTCTTGGGGAACCCCCATACAGTTTTCCATAATGGCTGTATTAATTTACATTACCACCAGCAAGGCAATGGAATACTATTCAGCTATAAAAAATGAAATCCTGTCATTTGCAGCAAGATGGATGGAACTGGAGACCATCATGTTAAGTGAAATAAGGCATGGAAAGACAAATACTGCATAATCTCACTCATATGTGGAATCTAAAAAAAGAAAAAGAAAAAAAAGGAGTTCTCACAGAAGTAAAGAGTAGAATAATGGTTACCAGAGACCAGGAAGGGAGGGAGGGCAGGAGAGTTGGGGGTGCGGGCAGAGGAGATGAAGTGGATTAACTAGTATAAAGTTACAGGTAGACAGAATAAGTTCTGGTATTCTAGGCTGACTACAGCTAATAATATTATATTGTATATTACTAAATGGCTAGAAAAGTGGATCCTGATCATAATCACCACAAAGAAAAGATAAATGTTTTTAGGTGATGGATATGCTCATTTCCCTAAGTGAATTATTGCACAATATGTGCCTGTATTGAAACGACACACTGTGCCCCAAACATATGTACAATTAAAAATAAATTTAAAAAATCATTCTGATTCCCAAATGATACATTTGCAGTGTCATGACCAAATAAAGGCTGTCTAGGTAGCCTCATTGTAGAATTGCCATACTTTAATAACCCATTTCAGTAACTGCTGTTTTATCTCTAAAGTTGTCAAGGATAGAAACAGTGTTTTCTGTATTTTCTTCACTTAATACATTACTATTAATTGGTGATTAGCCAAACTCATATTCCTGCTGGGAATGTTCTCTTTTTCTCCCAATAATCCCTTAATGTCCCTATATGCATTAATTCAATCACATATTCCCCTGGATTTTAATTTTCCTAGGTTTCAATATTCCTGCTGGGAATGTTCTCTTTTTCTCCCAATAATCCCTTAATGTCCCTATATGCATTCATTCAATCACATATTCCCCTGGATTTTAATTTTCCTAGGTTTCAGGGCTACGGTGGTCTTAGTCACTGTTGTATGCCCTATTCTAGCACCATGAGCAACCAGGAGTAGATGTTCAGTAAATATTAGTCACAGGAACAAACAGATGAGTGAATAAAAGCACTGGAAACCAAAAGGAGAAACATAAGCAGTTAGAAACCATTGCTAGTGTTCTCCATAAATTAACAGAATGCAATCTGTGACAACTACTGCCTTTGCCAGATTCTAGAGTACTTATTAGAACTTTGGGAACCCTCATCAAAGCCTAGGCTTCTTTATGATTGCAACCCTACTTGTTCACCTTTATGTCCCCAATTTCCTGGCCCCAGGGAGGCACTAAATAAGCCCTTGTTGAAATGACTGTAGAAGGCAAATTTTTCTACTCATTTTCCCTTATATTTGTACTATACATGTAAATGTTACTAAGCAACATTATTGAGTACTGCAGTAGGTATGTTGCCATGGACTTAATGTACATTATTAATTTTATTTCTCAAATAATTCTAAGTAGTAGGTACAGTTATTCTCTTCTTTGTATAGATGAGGAAACTGAAGCTCAGAAAAGTCATATGACTCACCCAAAGTTAGTGAGTAGTAGAGCCAGTGTTCTGACCGAGCTCAGATTCTAGGGTAAGCATTCTTAACTATCTAGTAGTCTGCCTCTCTGGCACTTGGCACTGTTTTCTTTTTAATGAGTGGTAGTAACGCACACTCATGTAGTAGTACCTGCTATATGTAGAAGGCAAATTTTTCTACTCATTTTCCCTTATATTTGTACTATACATGTAAATGTTACTAAGCAACATTATTGAGTACTGCAGTAGGTATGTTGCCATGGACTTAATGTACATTATTAATTTTATTTCTCAAATAATTCTAAGTAGTAGGTACAGTTATTCTCTTCTTTGTATAGATGAGGAAACTGAAGCTCAGAAAAGTCATATGACTCACCCAAAGTTAGTGAGTAGTAGAGCCAGTGTTCTGACCGAGCTCAGATTCTAGGGTAAGCATTCTTAACTAGTAGTCTGCCTCTCTGGCACTTGGCACTGTTTTCTTTTTAATGAGTGGTAGTAACGCACACTCATGTAGTAGTACCTGCTATACGCCAGCTATGGTTCTAAGCACATTGCAAGGATCAATAAATTTCACCTTCGTGTTTCCTCACATCAACCTTCTGATGGAAAGTCTTTTACTATACTCATTTTGCTGATAAGACAATGGAGGCCCAGAGAGTTTAAACAGTATGCCTCAAATCAGACAGTGAGGTACTAAGTTCTCTGGCCCTAGTGTCAATGCTTTTACCTACTTTAGAATACTAATACTGTCTCTTGGTGAAGTTTGGGTGACAGTCAAGTTTTTCTTTAATCCCTAATAC
>NW_007728878.1:0-26199 GCF_000696425.1 Galeopterus variegatus | reverse complement strand
ATTTACTCCAAAGTGAGATAATGTTTGTCTTCTAATGTGCACTCTCTAACTAGATTTATTTATTTATTTTTTGTCTTTTTCATGACCGGTAAGGGGATCACAACCCTTGGTGTGGTGTCGCCCGCACCGTGCTCAGCCAGTGAGCGCACCAGCCATTCCTATATAGGATCCGAACCTGCGGCGGGAGCGTCGCTGCGCTCCCAGCGCTGCACTCTCCCGAGTGTGCCATGGGGCTGGCCCTCTCTAACTAGATTTTAAGCTTCAAGTGGAAAAATGGCAATTTTACATCCCAAAGCTTTAGCTTAAGATTTGAAGCAGTAGTCAAGAGACATTACATTATACTCACAGTACAAACTAACATAGAAATGACTTGTATGTGTTCCTTTACGGCAGTTGAATATTTCTATTATAACACACAGAGAATACGAGGTAGAATTAAAATATTGTTAAATATAGTTAAGGGGCTAAAAATGCTTTAGGCATATCTAGGTTGTTACTTCTTAGAGATTTCTGACATAGTAAAATTTTGGTATTCACCAGCATGAAATTCTAGTGCTGCAAGTGAAATTGTTATTTCCTTCTGACATATGTCTCATTCAACTAATTAACCATTGGGAATATGTGTCAAGCTCTTAAAAATATAAAAAGAGAATGGTAGTAAGTAAAAAAAGATTTTTTTAGTGTATATATTAGCACTTCTTGAAAAGCAGTGATTATATTGCCTGATGTCTAAAAGCTTAGGAAATACTTTCCAAACACATGTTGAAATATATTTGATATTAGGCTGTCCTTTATCAGACTAGAATATCAGACCATTTGTGCCTCATGAGAGATACTGACAAAGTCCTCATGTTTTGCCTGAAACCCTCTATTTGTCTTCATTTACACAAAGCATCTTTTACCACAGTGTTTTGCAAAACTTGTCTTTCCAGACATTAACCCAATGATAATGCATGGAATGTCAGTACAAGTGTCAATTTACATTTGTTTCTATTTGAATTGATACCAAGAAACCCTTTCAAAAGGAAATTATTGAGTTTTTAAAGCTTGCTTGGCTGTTGCTAGTTTGGAATCAATAAGACTCGGTCTATACAGTCTGGGTCAGATTTGTTAGTAGACTAGTAAAGAGATTTCAGGAATATCCAAATATAATAAATTTTATGTTACTAGATCTATTACTTTAGCTCAGTAGTTCTCAAGTGGGGGTGATCTGGTTGAACAGGGGATATCTGGCAATGTCTGAAGACATTTTTGATTGTCATGACTGGGGGTGCTACTGGCATCTAATGAGTAGAGGGCCAGGTATGCTGCTAAACATCCTACAATGCATGGACAGCCCCTGAAAACAAAGATTTATCTGTTCAAAATGTATTAGTGCTATGGTTGAGAAACTCTTTAATAGGGAGTATGAGGCTTTAAGATAAGCAGAGGCTTAGCAAAGGTTTCATGGAGGACAGGACACAGAGTTTTGGTTCATTTCAATGTCACATTCATATACTGAAATGCATGTCAGGAACTGTCCATGGTTCTGAGAAGACAAAGATAAACAAGCTATGAATAGTAAATTACAAAGCAAAAACTATAAAATTGGGGATGATGTGGGTGTGAAGGATGCTGAGGGATAGGGAAAGACATACCAAGTAGAAGGAGTAGGATTGAGCTAAGGGGTGATGGTACAAAACAGAATGATGCATCTGCATCTTTAAATAGGCATGAATGGCAGCGTAGGATGTTCACATACAACTACAACATAGGATGTTAGGTTGCCTGGTGAAAGAAGAGGCTGTAAAAGTAGCCAGAGGCTGAATCAGGAAAGGCTTTTTATAACATACAGGAGGGTTGGGACTTGGTCCCATAGGCAATGAGGAAACAGTGAAGAGCTTTAATTGTGAGAACATGATTGTGAATGTGTTTAGAAAAGTCACTGTGGTGGCTGTGAATAATAGAATTTACTAGTTATGATGTAAAATATGAGAGAACCTGGTGTTCCAGTGTACCCTTTGGAAGAAAGACAGGAACATTCTCCAGAAAATATCTTTTACACTAGTTGCAATACTTATGCATAAAGAACATAGAAATTTCACAGAACCATGGAAAGGGCTCAAAAATTGGGTAAAATATTTTTGTCTAATAGTAAAGTGTATAAATGTATTTTAATAAGGGATACTTCATACATATGTACACATATGCATAAATAATACATATGTACATAATACATATGTATATACATACATTTATGTGTACAAACATATGTGTCTTTATATATATATGCAGGTGTGTGTGTGTGTTTGTGTGTGTGTGTAATTTATTCAGGCATTCTCATATTAAGTAAAAGTGCTTAGAAAGTGTATTATTTAGTGTTATGACACAGGCTCTTAAGGCAATGGTAAGAAAATTGTTCAAATAGTTTTTCATTCTCACTAGATAATAATTTCAATTGCCACAGTATAGAATTATATATATGCCATTTGTATATAAATATATTATTCTGTATTGTGTCAATTAAAATTGTTATTCAGTGAGCATATATATGTATGTGTGTGTATATATATATATATATATATATAGAGAGAGAGAGAGAGAGAGAGAGAGAGAGAGAGAGAGAGAGAGCACACATATGTATGTGTGTAATAAAATACCAACACCAATATAGCAATTAAATTTGGTAAGAGTATTTTTAAGAAAAGAAACGTCTTGAAACCTTGGCCTCTGTGAAAGTGTAGATCTATATCTACACATCTATATATACACATACACACACATACATACCATATTGCCTATGGTATATATGCCATAATGGAGTATGTATACGTGTATGGATGTGTGAGTGTGGGTGGTGTATGCATAAAATGAAGTATGTGAGCACATGATTCACACCTCCACGCTACTCTTCCCTGTGTCCCAATAAACTATTTACCAAGTTGTTAAAGACAAATCATAATTGATTTTTTAACCATATCTGCCTCTAACACTCTAGTGAGTCCTTCCAACTCTACAGCTAAATTATGTCCTTCTTCCCATCTTAGTCACTTCTACGCTAGTACAAGCCAGGATGAGTTTAGCCTGGATTATTGCAATGGTCTCCCAACTGGCTCTTATGCCCACTCTTAACCACATTCACCCACACATAGTTAATCCTCTACAAAGTGGGCAGAATATCCTTTTTAGAACATAAAGTAATTGTAAAAAAATCACAACCATGCTTGAAAACTTCTAAGGCTATTTTGGCTCCTGCCCTCCTTGCTAGCCTCATCTGGACAATCCCACCCTACATTTTTTCACATTTCACTGACTGCTCCTCTTCAGCCTCCATGTCTGGTCTCTCTGCCCCTGCTGCGTTGCCCATTCCTCAAGGATGTTAAGCTCTTGAAGTCCTAGAGACTTCACTCCTTCTGCATGGAATGTCCATCCTCAGATCTTTCACAGCAGTTTACTTCTTAGAATAAATGTCACCATCTCAGAGATAGGCTTTTCCCACCCACCTGATATAAAATGGTCACCTACCAATACAATAGTTCTATTTCATTCATATCAATTGTCTGAGGTTTTCTTGTCTAATTATTCTAGATAGGCTTTTCCCACCCACCTGATATAAAATGGTCACCTACCAATACAATAGTTCTATTTCGTTCATATCAATTGTCTGAGGTTTTCTTGTCTAATTATTCTATTTTTTTTCGGATTTTCTTCACTGGAAGAAAACACTATGAGAGTAAGAATTGTCATCTCTCTTGTTTAACATAGTATTCCTGACATCTAGAAGAGGATCCGATGCATAGTAAGTGCTTAGTAAATGTTTTTGATTAAATATTGTTGAATAGCCATTGGTGTATAGATGGTATTTGACAGTAAAAACACAAATTACTCTCTTTGGGGAATACCATGAAGTGATCCATTGGCCCTTTCCTAATTAAGATTCCAGACTTTTAGCCTCACAGACAGCAGGAGAAAACCATTAGAGAAGTCTCAGTAATGGCCTCTTTGCCCTTGGGTCAGGGTGCTATAGAGATGGGCTTAACTGAAAGATTTCCCACCGACGCTCCTGCTAATGGAAGATGTAGGGTTTGACGTAAGAATTAAGCTTGTGATAGCCATCAATTTGTGCCAGCCATAAGGCTTTTTAAAATTATTAGAGGGTTGGGGTATAGATGACAAGAGAAGAGGGAAACATTTATTTTTATCACTTATGAAGTACTTGAGCTATTCTGAGCTTCATACACTCTATATTATGCTCAAGAAATAGAGCGTCTACCCTCCCCACCTTCTAATTGAAAGACAGGCCACAGTTAGCATCAAAAATGTGCAACATCTTGAACTATGCTTCTTTTTAAGTTAATCAAAGTGTATGCTAATGATCAAAGGGCTCATACAACTAGAAAGTAATTATGACATTGGTGATTGGCGGGTGTAGCAAAGAATTTGCCAATAGCTAACAAAGGGAAAAGTAGCTAAAATCATGTACTTATTTTCTTTCAATAAGAAACAAACAGAAAAGAGGTTTCTCTTAATATTATTTCAGTTTCCCTTGTCTTTACAGCAGTTATAAAATCTTAGGGCAGACCATGTGTACTTAGTGCTTGTATTGAGAACCCAAAGTTATCCTCTTTCGAACTCCACTCCCCCCCCCCCCCCCCCCCCGTTAGGTCAGTGGACTAAATATTCTCTAATATCAGAACATATTCTCTATTCAGGCATTTCTCCAAAGGAGATATACAAATGATCAACAGGTATATAAAAAGATGCTCAACATTTAATCTTCAAGGAAATGCAAATCAAAACCATATCTATTAAAATGGCTATTATCAAAAACAAACACACAAACAAACAAAAAATGTGTCAGTGAGGATGTGGAGAAATCAGAACCCTTATATGCTGTTGGTGGGAATGTAAAATGGTGCAGCCACAATGGAAAACGGTATGGAGTTGCCTCCAAAAATTAAAAATACCATATAATTCAGCAATCTCACTTCTGGGTATACATCCAAACAAATTGCAATCAGTATCTTAAAGAGATATCTACACCACCCTGCTTATTGCAGAATTATTTGCAATAGCCAAAACATGGAAATAACCTAGATGTCCATCAACAGATGAATAGGTAAAGAAAAGGTAGTATATAGATACAATGAAATATTCATTTTAAAAGAGAAGAAAATTCTGTCATTTGCAATAACACAATGAACCAAGAGGATATTATTCTAAGTGAAAAAAGCCAGCCACAGAAGAGCAAGCACTGCATGATTTCACTTTCATGAGGTACCTAAAGTAGTCAAACTCATAGAAGCAGATAATAGAATGGTGGTTGTCAGGGGTTGGGGGGAAGGGGAATGGGAATTTGTTTCTCAGTGGGTATAAAGTTTCTGTTACGCAAGATGAATAAGTTCTAGAGAGCTGCTCTATCACATAATACCTACAGTTAACAATATGGCATTGTGCACTTTAAAATATGCCAAGAGGCCAGATCCCATGTTAAGTGTTCTTAAAAAAATAAACAAAAACCAAACAAACCCGCATAAGAACACAAAGAAATTTTTAGAGGTGATTGATATGTTTTGTAATGTTGCTGTAGTGATCCTATCATGGGTGTATGTATAAACCCAAACTCATCAAGATGTATACATTAAATGTGTGCAATTTTTAGAATATCAATTAGACCTCAATAAGGCTTAAAAACCAACAAACAAAACAAAAATGCTGTTTTCTAGGCTGATTGAAGCTTAAAAGCTAAATAGATACAACAAACCCTCTTAGCATAAGGATTGCTTCTAGAAAAAGAAAACAGGAATGTTTTCACACCAGTACTGAGTTGTATATTTGATTTCTTGGCAGGACTGGATAAGTAAACTTTATCCAAGAGACATACAGTATAAAATTTTCAGCATAAGGAAAATAAATGGTCTCAATATAGGAGGTTTTGGAGTTTCAATGGCTTCAGATACTAGAAAACCTGCTGCCTCCACAGTTTCCACACCTTTTCCTCAGCAAAATGTTACACAATTTTGCTGAGGACACTTGTGGCCTCTAATGGCCAGATAATGGACCACAATAAAAGTTATGGGTCCCCAGCTGGGGCGAAGCTCATAATGGTTGGCAAGATCCATTATTTGACCATTAGGATCTACAGAAAAGGGAGACAATTGTCAGCCAAAAAGAAAAAATGTCATTACATGTATTCCTCTTATTTGAGGAAAAAAGAAATTCTAATTCCCCATAGAGTGGGTGGCAATTTTCCTACGTATATGAGTTTCTATGTACCCCTCCTCCATGTGTTTTTAGAAAGCTTTCAATGCATAAATGCATTGTGTCAACCCAAGTTGATGGATTGTGATTGCAAATGCCCATTGGATTTCAAAGTAATTAATTATAATTTTCCGTGTTTTTAAAGAAATAAATAAGAGAACAACAATAAGAGAAAAGATAAAGAATAGATTTGGTCTGGCTAAATGTCTGAATGATTTTCCCTTCCCTCCGCAATTCCAGTATGTTCCACAATACAATGTACAGTAGTTTGAACATCATCATATATTCTGGATATTTGTCTCCTGCTTTAGAGAGAGCCAAGACCCTTTCAATTATAAGGGTTTTGAGTTATTATTCCAGTGTCTCAGTAATATTTCTTTGAAAATCAATAAATACATCTTTAGCCATTTCACTTAGCCTCCAGGGACTCTTGCTATTTTAGTTGTGTCTTCTAGTGAACATAATGGTATCAATATCCTTTTTTTATCCTCTTGTTCCTCTCACCCTTGTATGAAACTAGAGTCAATGTAGAGTAATCCATTCTCTATTGTGTGTGTTTGGGATGGGAAGAGGGCATCAGGGAAGACTGACACAACTAGCCATACTTTGTGGACTTAGGATCTATTAAAATCCTAAAATTGCCCCTCTTGAGTGAGTGAGATTTTCCATTCCATATAAAGGAAAGTATAGTCCAGATCCTAAGGTAGCTCCACATTTTGAGGCAATTGCATATTTAGACTCAGTTAACTAATTAGAGAATTGGATGTTTAATGCAGTTTGTTTGGAAATTTAAATGTCCTACTTAAAAAAGACATTCTCTAGCATAAATAAATGATGTGGCAAAAATATTTTCAGTAACTTTTAAAGTTAAGCCTATATGAATTTCTCTCTTTTTGTCACATAAAAAATGAGCTTCATTTCTTAAAGAACCTGGTGTTGGTTCAAAGATATCCAAGGCATTTTCAATCGTTTCATTGTTGAGTTCTTCATATTTTACGGGGTTGGTAATGTTTAAATAAAATCTGTTTGAATGTATTTATTTATTGATGATTAAAAATAGTGTGTTTCTTTTACATTAATTTTTAAATGGATTTTCATCATTTTATGTTCACAAAGTTTAGTTTTCGCTCCATGATATTCCTATTACCTTTTGCCATTAGAGGGTAAAAGGCTCATTGTTTTGGATATAGTATAAAGAAGATTAACCAACTGTTAAAGAATCTGAATGGGATTAAATGTATAGAATAGTAAAATAATACTACTAGTTTAGTTTTTCTTAATGTTTTCCCAGGATCCTAGTCATTTTATAAAGATCAGTTTCTATCATATGTATTGTGTGAGGGCATCAGGAACACTGAACAACAGACTGGTTTCTGGTATGTAATAGAGCAGAGTCTTAATTCCTCACGTCACTCTGAAAAGGCACCATACGCACCCTTTCCAGAGTACTCCACCATTTTGTACTTATATTTTAGCTTGTTCTGAGAGTTCAGATTTATGAAGTCAGGGAAGGAGAGTTGTCCTCTGGATCAACTGGTTTGAAATATTTTAGTGACTCTGGACCATGTATACTGTGAATTGTGTAACTGATCATGCTTTTCATTTGTTCATGGCTGCTAGAAAGCTTGTAGCCATAATTGTGGTTGGATTTTAGCTAGTGTATATGATTCCATTTAATTTTGAATGGTATCTTTAATCCTTTTTGAAAAAAAGCATTGTTTTCATGACTCAGAGTTCAGGTCTGTAATATTCACTGTTGTATCCCCAGCACATAGAACTCATAGACACAGAGGGAGGGGAGGAAGAGGGAGAGAGAGGGAGGGAAAGAGGAGAGAAGAGAAGAAGGAAAAGAAAGAAAGAAGGAAGGAAGGAAAGAAGGCAGAAACAAGAAAGAACAAAATAAAGAGAAAGTCTTAGTGTGTGTTTATACTATGCATTAGGCCTCACAGTCAGCTTAAGATGAGAACATCTGCTACTCCGTCACCCTGTCCCCCTCCCCTCTCCATTTCCCTCAAGGTCAGTATGATCTGATAAGAACGTCTGGTACAACTCACCCTGTCCCCCCTTTCTCTCAGGCTGGTGTGTTCAGATAAAAAACATCTTGTACAAAGCAAAAAAAATACAAAAACCACAAAGCCTTTACAGAATGCTGAGTGCTCAGAATAGTTTCCCAATCCCCTTCCCAGATAAACCCTATAAAGCCTCTGCTAGTCAGTAGAGGGTGAACACTGATCTTTCTGTTTCCCCTCCAGGTTTGCTGGCATAAACTCCCTTGCTTGATAACGTTTGGCTAGGAGGCTATTATTCTGTTTGTCTCACTGACCTAATGCTATGAAACTGTGCTACCCATGATGGTAGCAACTAGTCACACGTGTCTATTGAGCCCATGAAAGGTGGTCAGCCCAAATTGAGATGTGGCGTAAGTGTGAATGCACAATGTACTTTGAAGAGAGTATGAAAATACTTTGTATAGATTGTATGTTGAAATGATATTTTGGATATATTGGGTTAAATAAAAGATTTTATTAATATTAATTTTATCTGCTTTTTACTTTTTTAAAGGTGGCTACTAGAACATTTAAAATGATATGTGTAACTCATAATTATGACTTGCATTTCTCTTGTACAGTAGTATTCCGTAACATCATAATAAGCTAGCATTGCTTTAACAACTTTTCAGGCAGGGAAAGATTCCTGTGACTTGATTGCTGTTGGCAAAGCCTATTTGTAACAAAACCAAAGTTGACAGAACTCCCCCACCCTCCCAATTCTTAGACTTTTTCATTTAAAAAATCATTAAAAAATTTTAATTGACACATTGTAATTGTACATACTTATGGGGTACAAGCTGATGTTTTGATACATATATATGTTGTATAATGATCAGGTTAAGGTAGTTAATGTATCAATCAAACAACTCATGCATTTATCATTTATTTGTGGTGAAAACATTCAAAAGCTTCTCCTCTAGCTATTTTATAACATACAAAACTTAACTGCTAACCCTACTGTGCATTAGAATATCAGAACATATTCCTCCTATCTGATTGAACTTTGTACCCACTGGCAAACCTCTCCCTATTTCCCCCTCTCCTCTGTCTCTGGTGACCACTGTTCTACTCTCTACTTCTTTAATATCAAGTCTTTTTTCTTTTTAGGTTATACAAATGAGTGAGGTCATATAGTATTTGTCTTTCTGTGCCTGGCTTACTTCATTTAACATCATGAGCTCCAAGTCTATAATAACTCTTAATCCAGTCACAAAAACTGTTCTTCCAAAGTCTTTGTTGAGAGCCAGGCATTATATAAGGGTACTTCAAAAAGTTCATGGAAAAATAGAATTAAAAGATAACATGAATCTTTCCATGAACTTTTTGAAATACCTTCATATGGTATCACCTCCAAAGGATTTGGTCTCATGGCATCCATGCTTTAGGAAGAATTGCTTCTCTCTTAGTGAACATGTACATTTCCAGTTTCATATACTTAAACAAAGAAACAAACTTGGTGAATTCTCTGTCTCTACCATAAATTGAGTACATAAAATTGTCCTTTCTTAGAGAATAAACAAGCAGAGGACACCATCTTCCATCCTATTTTTCTAAGCTTTATAAAAGCTACTATAGAAAAGTCCAGATGGATAAGTTTTTGAAACTTGAAAAATATTCTATATGAGAAGGTTTTCTGAGTTGGAATATGAATTGGAATCTTCAACGATTTTATTTAATTGCAAATTGAATATCTTTTTATCAACTTTGAGCCCATAACTGTCACTGAATTGATCAGCAGGACTTAAATGTATGAGAATGAGGATGTTGCACTCACGGTCTCCCTCCCCAACTTCAGTTATCTCCTTTGCCTGCCCATTTAGATATGAATGAAGGATTTTCAGTGACTCAGCAATGATTATTGAGAATGTCTCAAAGTAACTCATTTCCCTATTTCACCTTGGGGCCCCACCCTTTCTGTCCTGGCTCCTACAAATGACAGTGAAAGCAATTTCCTGTGGGAGAAAGTAAAACTCCAAGGCCCCTCCGTCTTCCCCACAAAGCCCATTGCCAATGTCAGTGCATAAAATTATCATCATTAATGCAATTTCTTGGGGTGAAGGCCTCAGCTGCTGAGAATCCAGGTAAATTCTACCTGTTAAAAAATGAAGCCGCTGTCGTTGATCTTGGAGAAAATGGAGACATTTAACCAGAGAACAGCACTTAGGCAAGGGGCAAAAGAAAACTCTCCATTTTAGAAAAAACTTCAAGGTACCATAAAATGTTTTGCTAGTAATATAATATTTAATGTTTTCATGAATAAAATATTGGTTTGTAATACATTTTAACAAAATGTGAACGTGATGACCAATTTAAAATTCATGCGTCTATTTTCCTCCAAGTGATCAGTGGTTTTTGATTAGGATGACAAAGGTGGGTTACAAGTCATGTGCCATTCTGCAGAATTGCTGTATATGAGAGGCCATGATATCAGTAAAACTAGATTAAGGTTAAGAGAGAAATGTAAATTTTGTTAATAAGGTTTCTATATTTTAATTCAAACCCAAACACCCTGCGGGCCTATTGATGGTAATTCCATTTAATCTTGCAAAAAGCTTTCCTGGTATCAAGGGATCAGGTTGGTATGGTCCTTTATAACCTGGAAAATGAAGAATTTTTAAAAATCTTCATCTCTAGGTAGCATAAACCTAAGAGAATTTTTACAATTTTTAAATAGCAAATATATTCATATGATTATGTATCAACTCACATGAGTATGTTATATACAATGTATGTGTTATATATAAATATCTAATGCATGAATCATATATTTATCCATTCTACAACTTTGAGTTTAAAATGATTTTACTTGCATCTAAAACATTTATGGTTAACTTACAAATGTGTGCTTCTTGGAATGGTAAGAGCTTAAAATGTTTTGAAAAGACATGCTTTTATATATATATATATAAAGTTGAAGACACATCTCAGTGGTCCAGTGGTCCTTGGGCTTCTCATTTTGGTAAATGACTTCTCCACTTTAGGGAAGTTTTGCCATCTGTTTCTCTCACCTCTCATTTCAGTGTCTTCTCTGCTTTTTTCTAACTGTGCTTCTCTATTCCCACAGTCCCACCTGGGCTCTCATCATGGTATATTTCAAACTTTAATATATGTATGTTCTCTTTTTCATGTGTGCCCCCTTTATCCCTCTTGAACTAGATGCTAAACATTCTGTATTCATCTTCCTTGGCACTTTACATATATATACACACACGCATATACATATATGTTCTTCCTTGGAGATATATATATATATATATATATGTTCTAAAGTCTCAAATAGTTAAATCATTTTTTAAAATGTTGCTATGGTGGAGTGTAAAGGGTGTAAGTATTGGAGTCAGATAAAGGTCTGTATGCTCTAATTACTTTCTTTCTCATCTAATCAAGACATCTGCAGATAAAGTTACTCTCTCTCTCCTTCATCACTGTTTCTTCTCTTTATTATTCCCATCGGCACAAAACATATAATACTACCTCACATATTAAAAAGCCCTGGACAAGACAGACAAATACCTGTCTCCCCTACTAGGTGAAAGCCCCATAAAGCCAAGATATTTGCTTGTCTTATTCAATGCTATATACCCAGCACCTAGAACACTGCTACCAGCATTCTAGCATCTATCACATTTTCAGCAAATATGAGGGGTCTTCAAAAGGTTCATGGAAAATTTTGTATCATTTGAATTCTATTTTTTCATGAACTTTTTGAAATACCCTTGTATTTATCAAATGAATAAATGAATGAATGAACAACATCTGGATCATAGTATAGTCTCAGTCAATATTGGCTCTTATAATGAAACTTGCATTTTTTGAACCTATTTGTTATAAATGAAATAATTCTGAACAACCCAACAAAGCCTGTCTAAAAGCCTTGTATGAGTATATGTCATTGAAGTCTGGAAGACTTGTATGTACACATTTCAGTGGTTATCTGGCTTAATGTGTTTGGCATTTCTTTGAAGTTTCATAGGAAGAAGTTTCCCTGTGAAATAATTGGACCTTATATTTCACTTACCTCCCTATTTTTATTGTTTGGAATCCAGTATACAGTTTCTAGCTATTTCTCTATAATTATAGCACATAATAATAGCAAGCAAAGACTTATATAAAGGTTTCCATCTAAGTAGAATATGTTAACGTTTTAAAGACTATGATTGGCTCATTTCAATTATCTTTCTGACTTAGGAAACATAGCAAGTGCTGCCATTGATTGAAAGAAAATATAGGACACACAGACAATTCTAGCTCAATCTCTTCCAATATTAACTTAACTCCAAATCTTTTATTCATTCAGAACTTCCCTCTAAAAGAAGCGTAAAAATGTTTACATTTGAATTTTTTTTCTTTTTCTTTTTGGCTTGACAGTATGGGGATCTGAACCCATTACCTTGGTGTTATAAGGCTGTGCTCTAACCAACTGAGCTAACAGGTCAGCAAGAAGAATAAAAACAAACAAAGTAGAAATTGTTTGTTTTTTGTTTTTCCAATGCAGTCACCATGTGTTTGGTAATCTTTGACAGACAATGTCATTGTGAATTAAATTTTAATAAGGAAATACACGATAATTACCAGCACTGTTGGCCTTACTGCACATGTACTATTAAAACAAATCCAGTAAAACTGAAGCAAAATCATCCTGAAACACACTTTGAGCCTACTATTTTACTGTTCACACAATTTTGATGTCTCTTCCTTGCCTGGAGGATAAATGGCAAACTCCTTAGCCTGAAAATCATATTCTTCTACACTCTGACCCCAACCGATCTTCATTTTTGGCTGCTCCCATATACATACCCAACATGAGAATAGAGTGATTTACAGTGTGGTCTCTGAAGTCAAGCAGAGCCGATTGAGAAGCCACCAATTCCTAGTTGTGTGACTGAAGAGTTTTTTATCCAGTTTTCTGAGCGTCAGTTCTCTCCTCTGGGTTAATCATACCTATCTCACTGCACAGCTATAAGGATTGTGGTTGTGTCAGGACTCGACATGGTCCCTGGCAATCAGAAGCTTCCAATAATTATAAGTTGTTATTATCATATGTTAAGCATGTCTTTTAAATTCCAGCCTTGGTGTCTTTGTGTCCTTTTTGGAAACGTCACTGAAAAGTCACTGCTTTCCTGTCTACCCCTCCTCCTATGTGAAGTCCTGACAGTCTGCTCCAGCACAAAGTGATTGCTTTTTCTCTAAACTCAGAGTTCTCATTTTAAATTATTTCTTAAAAATGCAGTATCTTGTAATATCTCTGATACTCTTCTCTCATAGTTTATCTTTGCATGTAGTTATTTTATGGACAGGGTTGGGTGTTGTGGTTGGGAGCTGGAAGAAAGTTAACACAAGATCAGACTAATGGACCCTGATCTGTGTTCCTTGGAGCTTGCCTGGAGGCACCATGGTGGGGTGGGATGTATTTTGAAAATATCAAGTAAGTCAGGCTCTGAGTCCCATCCCCAATTTCTAAGAGCAACGACCTTTTAACTATTTCTCATTATTACTATTATTTTATTTACCATCTTAGAAAATTAAAACTGGAATTCCAAGTAAGAACTCACCAGCAAAAGAATTCCATTATTAGATACAATTTTGACACTCATTTATCCAGTGTAACCTTCTAGACTTAGACAGTACAGTCAAGGTCATGCACCTAGGGCTGGCATTAGAACACTTCTAGAACCCTGGCTCCTTTAGTTTAAAGTTTGCCTGTTTATTCAGTTACATGATCAGAAGCCTTGACAGCAGAGATCATTTATTATACTTCTTAGTTTTCTTCCCAACCCTAGCTCAGGGCCTTAAACATAATCCTGTATATAATGAAGCCTGTAAATGAAGCCTATCTATAAGGGGGCAATAAACAAATAATACAGCCTCCGAAGGAGAACGATGGGCCGTTCCAACCATAGCTCCTGTAAGCTGAAGGAGCATTAGACAGAGCAACGTAGGAAGCAGCTCTATAGCAGGTAACAGCAGAAGTGGGACTGAACCTTCAGACAGCAGAGCTTAGACTGGGAAATATCATGTTGTCAAAAATTTAGGGGATGGAGGTGGAGCTAACAGCTTTAATACTCTCACCAAACCTGAAAAGAACAGCCGTGGAGTGTTGTCACCGGTATTGGGCAGCAATGAGGGCATGGCTGACTTTCTTGAACTTTCTGAAATCTGAGAAGTTGCGAATGGAAACTGAGATAGAGTTGAGGAACCATATGGAATGAAAAAGACCAGATAATCAAAAAGGAACTGCATAGTTGTATATATAAATGGAAAATTCTTTCTTAATGGTGTTTTACTTCTACAGAAACTGATCAGCTCTGGTAGATGGTGTGGATCAGCGTGGAAGTGAAGGTCTATGTCATTTTGAACCCTTTAGATGTTCCCTGAATGTCCACTCAAGTCAGCCTGGAAGCCTCATGGAGGGCAGTGTCCAGTTCCTGCTCACTGCCTGAGAAATCCCTCAAGGCTTTACCTCTGGATAGTATCAGCCCTTCATGTTTCTTCTGCCTGTTTTGACACTAAATCTTAGCTCTTATTTTTAATATAGTCCCTGGAACTTGAACTCCATTGTGGACTGTTTTCCTTGTCTCTGTCCATCAAGACACTGAATTTATTATTTTCTTCCACTTCTAGACACTACAGCTGTAGGCAAGGGGAGTATGATTCTTGTATCTTGCCCTTCCCCCAGGAAAGCTATGGCTGTGTCCTCTCTCCCCTGGGCTCTACCAATTAGTCTGGGCCATGGGCTACAACGGATTAGGAAAACAGAGCACCCAATGACCCATAATGTGGACAAGATACTGAAAAGTTGGATATAGATCAAAAGGAGGAACAAAGGTAGTGTGATTGCTGTGGATTGAATGTCCTCCCAAAACTCACTGAAGCTTGATCTCCATTGTAACAATGCTAAGAGGGTGGGAAGTCCAATTATGATATTTGAAAAGTAGAGCCTTTAAGAGTTGATTAAGATTATGAGGACTGTGCCCTCATGAATGGACTGATACATTCATGGGACAATGGATGTGGCTCTGATGGCTTTATGAGGACAGCGAGTGAGAAGGTTAGCTCTTTTGCTCAGCTCATTTCTCTTGCCATGTGATACTTTGATTTGCTGTAGAAAGTCACCCCACCAGGAAGAGGGACCTCACCAGATGTGTTCTCTGGACTTTGGACTTCCCAGCCTCCAAACTGTAAGAAGTAAATTTCATTTCTTTATAAATTACCCTGTTTCAGATATTCTGTTATAAGCAACAGAAATGGATTGATACAGTAGTATAGGAAAAGAAATCAGACTTGAGTTCAGTCCTCATTCTACTCCTAACCAGCTAAGCCCTGGGATCCCGAACAAATCCCTTAATCATTCTGAGCCTTAGTTTTCTTATCTTCGAGAGTTGTTTTGTGTAATAAATAAAATAACCCAGGGAGAATGATTAGAATTTGCATGACCCATAATTGGATTCACTCTAGCATATCCTAAAACCTGTGAGGGGCAGTTTGTGGTAAACACTGATACACCAGTCTGGTTATACCTGTATGCTCTTTGTAGTTGTTTTAAGTGTGTTTAATAAATTGTATATATTTAATACCACTCTGAATATTCAGCTGCTCTCAACACATCTTACACATTTCTAAGTTATCTCAACAGAATATTAAGGACAGGTGCCTGAACAAGGTTGACACATTATATGAATTTGGATGTGAGGCAGAGCTGGTTCCACAGTTACTAGCTGTATAACTTTGGGCATGCTCTGTAACCTCTTTAAGTTTTCTCACTTATGAAATAAAGAATGGTGATGGCAAAGGTAGTAGTATGGATTTAATAAAGTAACGAATCCTTTCCAATAGAAAAACATGGTGTACTATGTTTCATGAATTTGTCCAGGGTAATGCTACCCAATGGAAATACGATGTTTGCTGCAAATGAAGGCCACATGTATAATTTTAAATTCTCTAGTAGCCTTGTTAAAAAACAAAAAAGTAAAAAGAAACAGATGAAATCAATTCAAATAAAATATTTTTTAACCCAATAGATCTAAAAATCTATCTTTTCAAAATGTTAGCAATATTAAAATTATTAACAAGATATTATGCATTCTTTTCGACACTAAGCCTTTGAAATTTAATGTGTATTTTGTCATTTTGGAGTAGCCACATTTCAACTGGTGGATCACATGTGACTTGTGGCTGTCTTATTGAACTGCTCAGGTCTTGGAGATACCTTAACTTTTCAAGGCCTATATTTAATTGACCTACTTGAAACTTTACTGTCACTTTACTCTTAAACTAGAATTATGGTTAACGTGTATGATTAAGTTGCATGTAACATTCTGTAGGCAACATTATGGTACCTTTCCCCCAGTGTAACCAGTCTGTACTAGCTTTGGCTATTGTGAGTGGTGGTTCTCTTATGGGGCCCTGCATTTACCTCAGAGTAGTTCATCTGCTAAAACTACTGTTAGGTCTCTCCCTAAGAGCCAGGTCTTGGATGAGACTTTTCTGTAAGTTATTGGGACACATGCTCTTTGAAGAGGAAGTGAAAATAATCAATTCCATGACAAGGATATTGTTTCTTTCTGAAGCACAGAATTTTTGGCAAAAATTTGTTTCTAATTCCTATGAACAGACTTTTTTTGTTGGTGGTGGTGCTTTGGCTGTAATCAATGGATGATCAGGTCAAGAAAATAATTCTCTGCTCATCAAATTCTATACCCAGCCACCATCCTTTCCACTGCTCACATAAGGGAGCCTTTCCCTCAGAAAGTGAAGCAGCCCCACGAAAACCACGAACCATTTTGTGTAATGACATCAAAAGTGGTTCTGGGCACATAGTAGGCAGCTCACAAATGGATGAATAAATGGAGTTATTTTGGGGGAATTTTGGCTACTTTGTAAAACAATGTGTTAAGACCCCATTAATTCAATATTGGTTTATTTAAAACAAAATGTATGTATGTTGTTGTTCAATTAACCAAGTTTCAGATTATCCCTTTCTTTTAATTGAAAATCTATCGTTCTGGTTCCCTGGGTTTCAAACTAAGGAGATTTTAATGTAAATGACTGACATTATCCCCAGTCGCCATGTTATCTTTCATAGTTCTAGAAAAGCTGATTCTCTCTGTCTTCTGTCTTCTCTTTGATTTTCTGTCTCTGCCATTCTCCCACAGCTTGAAGAGAGGCCTCCCCATCCTTCCATTGTGTGAAGATATTAGGCTGTATTTTCTTAGCGGTAAGAAGCAGCATCTTAATTAGCTGGATCACTCCTTGCTTGGGATGATGCTTAATGTGAATTTCTTGGGTTTTTTTTGGAAATGTAGGCAATTCTTATATCCTTGATTCAGAGGTCTGTGTTCGTTCCCTAGGGCTATAAGCATTTAAAATTCCTATAGAAAGGAGACTTTACTCTGAATGGCCTCATAGATACAGAAAGGCTGATTCTCACTCTTATTAAAAGACATGTCTCCCTGCACTTGGACTTGATTGGAAACCAAATTATCACCAACATAATTTTCCTTCTGCTTGCTAACCTGTTGTGGCTGAGTTGCTCTCCTTATTGTTTCTATTAATAAATCTCTCCCTAGTCACTTACTTACATGTACACTGTCATGGGAACCCCGGTGTTAGTCCTATTAGCCTACCACCCAAGGCAACTCCTTGTGCAGAAATGCTCCACAGCGCCCGAGGGAAAGAGTCTCCTGGCAAAAGTAGCTACAGCCCCAGCCCTCCAGTCATGGCGCTCCAAGCTGCTCTCTCTCTATCTAAGCAATGAATCTATCCGTCATTCCAAAGCACTTTATTTAAATGTGAGTCAAACTAAAGAAACACAGTTTTGTCCACAATTTTTTTCAACATGAGCAATGTGAAGGAGGATTTAGCTTAGCAGTGACTCCTTGTGACATGCAGATGGGCTGTCATACTGCTAGTTTGCTAGCATTTATTCCTGGGACACTACTGATATTATAAGACTTGCTGGGCTTTTATTCTTTTTTCTTGATATCAGTGGAATGTTGCCAATTCATCAGGACCTGAAGTTGCTCCCTAAGAATGTAGTTAGGAAGTAGATTTCCATTATAGTTTGTGATTAGTAACCAAGAAAGAAACACCATTCAGCAATAGAAGAAGGTGTGCTATGTTTCTACACTATTTTTTTCTTTTTCAGTTCCCTGTTTGAGCATGCTTTAAATTCTCTGCAGCCCGTTACTTCAGCTCATATGACTGAGGAGGCCAAGGCGGCAGTTTGCTTTTTGTAGGCTGACCAGACTCGGTTTCCAGGCTATAGGTTAGCCCCTTCCCCTTTGTGGGAGCCAACTCACAAGTGGGCTGTCAGTCACAGGCAGGACTCAGGGAGAAAGTGTGGCTTGGCGTGGATCAGAGCAAACCTTTACAGCTACTTTGAAGAATAATATAGACCTGTGTGCTCATACAAATGGTAGGTCAGTGGCATTCTAGTTATAAATCAAGGATTATAAATTGTGTTCAAAATCCACTGGATTGGGCTAGCCCCGTGGCTCACTCAGGAGAGTGCAGTGCTGGTAGCGCTGAGGCCGCAGGTTTGGATCCTATATAGGGATGGCCGGTGCACTCACTGGCTGAGCGTGGTATGGACAACACCATGCCGAGGGTTGTGATCCCCTTACTGGTAAAAAAAAAAAAATCCACCGGCTTTGTTCCAGTTATTTAATCTAAGAAGATTACTCAATTTTTCTGGGCCTCAGTTCACCAAAAGACATGACTTTAAGCAATCATTTTACACCACCTATTTTACAGAATTGTAAAGGAAAAAATGAGACAATACATAAGCACTATTATGAAACACACATTAAGAGATATATAGGCTAATGGTTAAGAGAGTAAATTCTGGGTACAGCCTATCTTGTTCAAATCCCAGCTATATTGTAGTTAGTTGGCCAAGGGAAACATTGCTTCATCTCTCTTTACTGCAGGATATTTATCTGCAAATAAGGGTAATGATAAGATACCTACATCATAGGGTTGTTTTAAAGATGAAATGAGATGATACAGGTAAAGAGTTTATGGCACCGCTTAGCACATTGTAAAAGCTCATTGAATGTTAACTATTTCAGATATTAAAGCATTTTTTAAACTAACCAATGGACTGATTTAGAGAACTTGAAGAATTCTTTGAGTAGAACATTGGAAAAACTTTTTAAAGTCACTGATATCAACCTCATTTTCAGTAGCAATAAGTAATTTCTTTGATAATCAAGCCACACCTTTGGTGATGATAACGAGAACCTATTTGTCATGGTTGCATTTCAGTTTCAATCTACATGTTAGACCAACTGGACCTGGCAAATATATATGGAACATTTCACCCAACAACTAAAGAATATACTTTCTTCTCATCAGCACATGGAACATTCTCCAGGACAGACCACATATTAGGTCACAAATCTAGCCTCAGCAAATTTTAAAAGATTGAAATCATTCCAAGTATCTTTTCAGACCACAATGGACTAAAATTGGAAATTAATAGTAAGCAAAACTCTGGAAACCATACAAATACATGGAAAGTAAATAATAGGTTCCTGAATGACCTATGGGTCCAAGAAGAAATTAAACAGGAAATCAAAAAATTTCTAGAAACTAATGAAAATAAAGATACATCATACCAAAACCTGTGGGATACTGCAAAAGCAGTACTAAGAGGCAGATTTATTGCAATAAATGCTTACATCAAAAGAATGGAAAGGCTTCAAATAAGTGGCATAACACTATGCCTCAAAGAACAACAATCCAACACTAGAGGTAATAGACAGAAAGAAAAATTAAGATCAGAGACCCAAAAACAATAGGAAAGATCAACAAAACAAAAGTTGGTTTTTTCAAGAAGATAAATAAAATGGACAAACCATTAGCTAGGTTAACAAAAAATAAGAGAGAAGACCCAAATAACAAAAATCAGAAATGAAAAGGGAGACATTACAACTGATACCACAGAAATACAAAGAATCATTAGAGACTATTATAAACAACTGTATCACAACAAATATGAAAATCTGGAAGATATATCCATATATATCTTGTAAGTTTCTAGACACATACAAACTACCAAGACTGAGCCAAGAAGAGATAGAAAACCTGAACAGACCAATAACAAGGAAGGAGATTGAAGCAATAATTAGCAATCTTCCAACAAAGAAAAGTCCGGGTCCGGATGGCTTTACACTGAATTCTATCAAACTTTAAAAGAGGAGTTAATACCACTTCTCCTCAAACTATTCCAAACAATTGAAACAGAAGCTACCCTCTCATTTTAGATTTAAAATAAGTACCATAGATTTCTTTTTAAAGCCATGTGACTCTTCTGGAAGAAAAAACACACAGAACCCCAGGTATCTCTGATGGCCTAGTGTTGGCTATATGTTTTCTTAATGTGAAATGAATGTTTGAACTTATTATACTAATATGGATCTGCTATATCCTAAAATTTATTACTCCAAATCTGTGGCATCATTACTAGGATGGTTGTTAGTCAATACCAAAATGCATTCTTTAGTTCCAAATGACAGAAATTAAACTACGGTATTGGTTTGTTGGTTTGTATTGTTGATTCGTGTTCTTCCTTTGGAAAAAAATAATGAGATAATAGCTAAGACAGAGTCAATGAAAAATTTACAGCATTGGGATAATCCTCCCTCAATCACACCAGGATTTTTGCTCGTTCTGTCAATTTTGTTATATTCACAATTTTGTAAGGACATTACATCTTTTCCTAGTGCAACACAAATATGTTTAGACAATTTATATCAATAAAATAATCTCATCATCATATTAGAATTTATCAAATTTATTCAAGATCCATCATAAAAATGAACTGTCTGCTCATTTAATTCTTGCACTTTTGAAATTATCCTTTCTACTTTTTATTCAAAATGCTAAGTTTCAGCTGTAGAACTGCTTTAATATAAATGAAGAGAGCCTGTGGTAGTAACTAAACATTGGCATTTGCATATCACTCAGAGGCTATTCTTAATCTGCTGGACAAATATGGCTTATTAACATGCACTAATCTCTGATTCCTTTTCTATTAAAAAAATGATACAAATCTGTAGCATTCTTTATCTTCTCCACCCCCATAAGAAAAGACTCTTATCTGTTAGAGAAAATACAGACAATTATTTGGTTAATTTAAGCCCATCTTTTCCAAATTTTCTTGTCTAAAATAGTAGTTCTCAATCAGGGACAATTTGGGCCCCAGAGGACATTTGACAATGACTGGAGACATTTATGATTGTCAAAACTTGGATATTTAGTGGGTAGAGGCCAGCCCAGGACAGCCTCTCACAACAAATAATTATTACTATTTTGTCCAAAATGTTAATAGTTCCAAGGCTGAAAAACTCTAGTCTAAAATATCCCCATGTCTCAGTTTTTGCATTAAAGCTAGAGTTTAGATTTTAAGATATTCGAAGTATTTAGATAAGCTTCCTAAATATCCACCTCCATTGCACACAAAGAACCGGACATGATTTTTAGAGTATCTGGACTAAAATATTATTGATATTGTGTTCAGGATCTTTTCTGAAAGAGGATAATCCATGTGAAATAGAAATATATGGCATCTATGTTCTCCCTTCAAAGTGATTATTTTAATTATGAAAATGAAGCTGAAGATTTTGAAAGCTTATTTTTATAAAGTATCTTTTTATTAAAAATAATCTAGAGAATTGTTTATTTTAGGATTTTTTTAGGTCAATTAGATCAGCCAAATATAGAAAATAAACAATTTCTTTCCTTTTTCTTTCAAAGTGCTATGCTTCTACCTCTTTAAATAAGTGCATGCTGCTTAAAGACTGATGATTGAATCCTTTTATCTGATTTCTGAGTATGATCACTTGAAATTTAAAGAAATGTGAGTTGTATTGACTCTTAGAGAAATAGCCTATATCACAGAAAAACACACACATAATACACAGAAACAAATCAACAAAGAAACACAACACCCCCAACCCAGGCCTTTTAGGAAAAGTTTTATATATATATATTAGTTTGTAAACCAAACATAAAATACCCTCCTAGGCAATTTTCCATTGAGCATCCAAGTTGGGTCGAATGTTCCATTTCTAACTCTTAAGTCAATTTATGGGAGGGGTGTGTAAAAGCACTTTAGTGAAAAAAACCAGTGATCGCAATGCATCAAAGTTAAGCGGTAGCGGGGTTATCACTCCGTGAAAAATCACATAAACATTTCACATATAAAATATTATTCATCAGGGCAAAACCCTCTGAGGAGTTGAGAGATAACAATGGTGTCATGAAACCTTTTTTTTAAAAAAAAGAAAGAAAAATTAAATTCCACAACTGAGATGGAATCTGTGCTCATGTAGCAGGCATGACAACAAGATAAGAGATGAGTATAATTGAGAAGAAAATTAGCAAACCTTAAATATCTGCGTCTGCAATATCATTACTGACAAACTTGCCCTTTTCCACCCTCTTTTCCCCAAAGACCTATGTCCCATATCTGAACCGAAGGTGATGTGTGCTTTCTAACAGCTAAATCAACAAGGTCTCACATGAGTAGTGCTGTGTGGTGTGGTTGACTGATTTCATGAAAAACTAATCATGTATTCATCATTGAGATCAAACACTTCCAAGTAATTATCATCCAAACCCAATCTGATAGGACCAGAAAAAGTGGCACTGCTGATATAATCAGAGGCTGAGCTGAAGAGTTCTCTTAGCTTTTGTAAACCTTAGGTTGGAAAGCACAAAACTGAAATTGTATTTTATAATTAGGAAAGATAAAGTTGGCAGGCTGCAATCAATTACTTCAATCAATCATAACAATTTTAGATTGCTTGGGCAATCTAGAATACATTTAAAAATTGATTTTTCTACATAGTCTTTGTAACATTTTTTTGTTTCCTGAAAAAAAATGCAAAAATATTTTAAAATTAAAATATGATCTCTGCATGTATCCACTATAAAACAGTATTATATACTTCCATAGTTTTCTTATTTTAAGTGGTGATATTTATTCTTTTTGATAGAGATATTATTATGTCAGATTATAAGTCATTACAAAATGATTGCTTTTAGAAATCTTATTTTAGCTTTATGTGTGTGATTATAAATTTAGATGAACACAATGTAGAACATTTAAATGCTTTACAAAGTACTTCCACACATATCGCCACAAGTGCTTCATATGTATCAGTAATATGCTTTTCATGCATTATTTCATTTAATCCTCAAAGAGCATAGTAAGGGAGTTCAAATTATAACCCCCATTTACAAATGAGGAAACCAAGCCATGGAGAGGCTAAGTGTCTTGCTCAATGTCACAAATAGTAAGGGGCAGAGCTGGGACATGACCCCAGCCCAGCAAGTCTCAGACTAAAGAGGCCCCCCTGAACATTGCTCTGTAGTTCTTTCTTGGGAGTCATTGATCTTAGGGTAACAAGTATTTTGTAAAGAACTTTCTGTATACCAGGGATTGAACTATGCACTTTATATATCATATATTGTTCCTCATTTTAGCCTCACAACAATTTGAATTGGATGGTGTGTCACCCATTTTACAGATGAGGCAACAAACTTTGAGACATTAAGAAATTTGAAAGTCAGAAAGCGAAAGTACATGGTACTGGGAATAGGACCTGGATTCAAATCACGATTCTACTGATGGTGGCCCTGGGCGAGTTCCTGCACCTCTCTAAAGCTCAGGTTTTTAACCTGTGAAATAGTGATAATAATTCCTATTTTCAGAGTTACAAAAATAGAGCTAATGTAGGTCACAGCTCTACCACTGCACCTACAAAGAGTAGGGAGCTTTGTTAATTAACTTGTCTGGCGTTCAACAGCCAGCTAGCGACAAAGGATCTGTTTAACAAGTCAATCGGACTCAAGATATAAGCCTGAATGGTCAGCAGAGCTGCTGCCACAATTACGCCATTCTTGTGAGTGCAAGAAACATCTTCAAACCTCCGGTGGTAGGAGAGTGCTCTTTCCCATCTATTACGCCACCTCTCTGGGCCAATATGCACAACCTGAAGTTAGGTTACATCATATTTTCCGATCTACACATTATCATTGAAGAGATGTTTAATCTAATTTATCATTGATTTTTAATCAATTCCAACATGTTGAAATTGCTTTAATATTACTCCCTCCGTTTTCACCTCCCCTTCAGTGTAATTAATAATTCATGAAAAAACAGGCTTATGAAATATCTTTAATATATTATTTTTAAAGTACAGATTTGTTTCATAATCTAAGGAAATGGTTTTGTAAATCTAAATATTCACATTTTGTAAATTTTTAAAGATGCAACCACTGCACATTCTTATTCATATTTTATAAATGTCTATTCATTTTCAAGATTAAATGCAATTATACAATAAATTTCCTTAATCTAGAAAGTTTGCTTCATTATCCATTTTTTATTTTATTTTATTTATTGTTAATATTAACTACAGTCTATTCTATGAAGCCACACTGAATTTTTAATTATTTCATCAAATTAAACAGGATTAATTAAACATCTTCTACATACCAGACACATGGAAAATAACATATATTGCTTATGGAATCGGGGTGTGTAGAATTGGGAGATCCTTATAAGAACAAACCTCTTCACCAGTGTGAAGTTCTATTCATTTAGACAAGATTAAAAACAAAACAAAAAAAAATCTTGTTAGAAAGTTGTCTTTTGTTTGTTTGAAAGTTGTCTTTTAAATGGAGACAAATATATTTCCCATATGTTTCATATCTACTGGTATGAGAAAATTACTTATTCTCTGAATTTTTTAAGAATCACCACTGACAAATGAAAACATAAGCGTTCACTCACAAAGTCCCTTAAACTCAAGCTGGGCCTGTGGGGATGAGATTAATTCCACACACTTCTTTTCTTTTCTTTTCTTTTTTCTTTTCTAACAGATAATTTCATTTATTTATCTATCTATCTATCTATCTATTCATTCATTCACTTATTTATTTATTTATTTTTGTGTGTGTATGAATTTTATTTTATTTATTTTTGACAGTTTCTTTTTTCTTTGTTTTAATTTATCAATATGCAATGTAGTTGATTTTCATGTTCCTTTACCAATTCCACACATTTCATGTTAGTTCTTTTAAGCAATAGTTATTTTTGCCTCATCACAAAATAAACCAGCTACTAACTGAGATACTCACTGTATCATTTGTTAATGGCTCACAGCCATGTAGATCAAAGAGCCCACTGATTTATCTACCCATTAGATGCAAATGCTTTTTGTAAGTAGGATTTATGCACTTGCTCCATGGTTTAAGACCCTAATTGGTCTTTAGTTGAATAGGAAAGTACTTCCTAAGGCTACATTATATAAGCATATATAGAAGCACGTTTATATCCCTCAAAGGCAAAATTAGTGTTGATTTTTGGGATTAAAAATTTTATTTTCATAAACATATTTAATACATAGCAATAATGTTAATGTATTAATAGCAAAAACATTTAGAATGTTACCTCTTAAATATTTCTGAGCATAAAATAATTGATATTAATTGGTTAAAATAACTTAAATCTCTAATATACTGTATATTTTAAAGTATTATTTTTCGTTATAATTTTAGATTTTTAAGCATGCCTTTTAAATTCGTTTCCCCAGAGTTCTTTCTAGATGGTTGTTTGTGAGTTTCAAAATATCTGTAAACAGTTCAGACCTTATTAATGGCCTAAGTATTATCATGACTTTTAGTAGATGTGGTGTGGTAATTGCTGCTTGATGGACCAGTATACCTAATGAGGAGAGGTAGCTGGTCTTCTCCACACACGTTCATGATTCTTCCTAACCACTATTTGATTCTCAAATAATTTACATTGCTATTATGACAATGAACAAGAGAACTCACTTATTTTTATTTATTTATTTACTTATTTTTTTTAACTTCTCAGTATACATTGTAGTTG
>NW_007728877.1:418208-419612 GCF_000696425.1 Galeopterus variegatus | reverse complement strand
GTGCCACCAGATGGAAAGGAAAGAGCCTTTCTCCCTGATCTTGAAGATATCTGGAGTAGATATAGCATTTAATTCCAGAAGGCTTACTCTTTCTACTTCCTTTTATTCATTTTTTTTTTAAATATTGAAAGAAAGAAACTTACATGAAGAAGGAAAATAGGTCTGACATTGGTGGCAGGGGCATGGGTAGAGAATGGCACTTGTTATGACCTGCGGCAGGGAAGGGATGAATCCTGTGAAACTACGTAGATTTGCCTCTCTCATCAGAGAGCAGTGTATAACATGTTATTTCAATTTGAGACATAACATTTCTCCNACTGCAAAGATTCTCTGTAATTTTTAAAAATCAGCAATAGTCATTACATGTGAAACTGTCTTCCTATTTTTTTTTCAAAATTTTAATCTCCTGAGTTCTGAGAACAGAGCTTAGCAAAGTGTATAAAGGCAGTAAAGCAGGTAGTTTAGATTTCTGTTGGTCTTCCAAGGAAAACCTACAAGTAAACTGGAATACAACACAGAGAGATTATACAGTAAAATGCTTTTGCAAACTAGGATTTAAAGANGCTGATGATCAAGATTCTTAAGCAGAAAGATGTTCGTGGGTAAAGCGGTCCGCAGGGGTCACGCGGCTGCGGCCCGGCATCCCACGACTGCGCAGGCTCCAAAGCCCGAACTTGTGGCCCTTTCTAAGACCACGACTCTTGTGGCCTGCAGAGGTCAGCCCACACATCTCTCTGTGCTTGTGGACGGGTTTGGTGATTCACTGCATGTCAGGATTTCTTCTGATAGCTTTATGGAATGGATCAATGAGGATAACCTCAAAGAATGTGTATGTGGCATCTCCACAACCCAGTGAGTATTCAGGACTCTCAGAGCCCCACAGTGGCTTCCAGCTTGCTCCTCAGCAACAGACCGAAGGCTTCAAGGATACTTTAGGGTGTTAACACCATGATGGAGAGGCTTGCCATAGGTTGCACCCTTAGGAACTGGGCGTTTGTGGCCACCACATTACACACAAATCCTGTATATGACATAACCTTGCTTGGCCTCGTTTCCCATTCTGCACATCCCTGGCTGGCCAGGTGGGATGGGGAGCCCTGTGGAGCACAGAGAGCTGTTGGTATTGCCTACAGAGGACCCTCAGGGGAAAGCGCATTACTTGGACTACTTCTTCCTCCATAACTCCTGGATGTACTTGTATGCCTCACCTTGGGTTACCTGATGGTGCCACCAGATGGAAAGGAAAGAGCCTTTCTCCCTGATCTTGAAGATATCTGGAGTAGATGTAGCATGTAATTCCAGAAGGCTTACTCTTTCTACTTCCTTTTATTCATTTTTTTAAAAAATATTGAAAGAAAGAAACTTACATGAAGAAGGAAAATAGGTCTGACATTGGTGGCAGGG